>NW_012130093.1:2834592-2837839 GCF_000143395.1 Atta cephalotes | reverse complement strand
GAGAGAGAGAGAGGAAGGAGAGAGAGCAAATAAGATGGTGAGGGGAAAAAACGAAAAAGAAGGCTTGAGGAAAGCACGACGCGACAGAGAGGGAGACGATGGTCCAATTCCGGCGTTCCGCTCGCTGTTGTGAGAATACTGAGAACTGAGAATGAGTTGGAGACGCTGGAGTCAGTCGGTAGCGGCGCGTCCCAGGCGCGAGTCGCTGAAAATGAATCGGTTTAAGTACAGCGGATCCGTAATGATGGAGATCGCATCGTCGGTCTTGATGTCGTCTCTCATACGTGTACTTGCTGTGTCTTTCGTGCTCTTGTGGCCGGTATTAAGTGAGGAGACCAGTCTGACTGGTCGTATGCGGGCGATCAGCGAGGATCTAGACAGGCAACTTAATGAGATAATGGCCTCGCAGGCGCTCAGCTATTCGACGGTGAACACCGTTGGGCTGCCTTACAACGCTACTACTAAGTTCAATCCTAAGGGCATGGGCCAGCTGTATAATGTGACGAATATATTCATCGATCTGGTGCAGAGCAAGCAGGCGTATCCGGAGGGTGAGTGCTTCTGTTCTCGAATCTCTGTCTCCTGCGAGATCCCGCCGGAGACGCTTTTAGTTAGGGGAGGGGGAAGGGAGGATTTGGGATTAGGGCATGGCATCGTATATGACGCGTCGCGCATTTTCTAAGCAACGGTTACACCCTGTAATGCCAATATCGCGTCATGCGCTCGAAACATGGTCGCTGTGTTGGTAAACAAAATGGACTGTCAAAGCATCGACACAAGGCAAGCATTGACGATAACGGAGTTTCACCTCGTTTATGTTTTCAATCACTGTAGATTTCATCTCGCCGCGTGATGAATAATTGCAGAGCAAAAGCGACTTAGCGACTGTATGCCATCGATATGAATATTTCCATTAAGACTAAAATATTTCGATAAAAATCTATGCATGCTGGAAAGGCGTGTCGAATATATTTATTGGTGTTGCAAGGAAAGGTTAAAAATGATGAACAGAAATGATGAAGAAACTTTTATAGTTTCTCGAAGAGGTGTACTTAATTTCTCGTAATTGTCTGGTCCTGAAAGGCTATCAACGAATTGCAAGAGAACTGCACTTCATTAATAAACTAATGCGAACCCACCTTTAAAAGCGGACGCGTTTGTTGCTCGCGCGAGATCAACGAATTACATACGAAGGTCATTAAATAAAAACTGCACGAAATCTGAGTGTCAATCAAGCAATTTGTAATTCATATCTTATCTTGAGTATACACATAATAATATGAAGAATAAAATCGTGATGGAAAGAGAAAATTACAAATTAATTAACTGAAACTTTTAAAATCCCATGCAATATTGGAGCGTTTTAAAAATAAAGAAACGATAGTCTGAACTAGCTAATTTTATCTCGGTAATTCTGTTCAATGATTATAATTGCTTTCCTTTTAGAAGATACGATCGACATAAGTATCATTCTATCTTTGTTATGTATTGAATGCCAAGAATAGAACGATTTATATCGTTATATTGACTGTGTACTATGTTTTCCAAAAGGAAAGCAACTTTTATTGTTCCTTATCATCCTATTTCTGATGTAGGAAAAATTTTTGTCAGTTAAAATGAGCGCTAACCGAAGTTATTGTAATCTAGGATTTCTGTTTCCTTATTACAGTACATATCGATTTGCAAATTATAAAAACCAAAAAAATCGCATGTGTTTTTTTGCATTCTGTATTTAAATAAATTTAATTTTTCATATGCTATCGTGTTCATATTTGGTAGAACAAAACATACAAGGGATCTTTGTTTCATTATTTTATGTTTGTTAAACGCGCCGTAATAATTCAGCTGACACCACAAAGTGTGTAAAATTGTACGAATAAGTGTAAAAATCTCAACAATAAAAGTTCATAGTGAAAATGTGTAAATAAGATTTTACTTATTTTGTGATTTGTATTCGTGTATTATACATACAAATATACAAATTGTATACATACGTACAATGTACAATTTTACATACTTTTTCTACACATTTCCCGTAAAAAATACGGATTCCATGATTAATCGAAATTTATTAATCCGCGAACCGAAGACAAATCTTTAATATTTTTTAAATCTTTGTTATCTAATATAAGTGATGGTATGCGAAAAAATTTATTTATTTCAACATACGGTAGGAAAAAAGGATTACATGTTCACATCTCGTTTCTATCATAATTTACTTAATGTGAGGAAAATGGCAATAGTCTTAATGATGAACGGAGGGAGATCACGAGTTACAATCTGGTCACAAATACGATGTACAAGCGGGAGATAATGGGCATCCGTAGCAAAAGCTTTATACTCGTGCATTTATAGAAATTTTACAGGTCTCTAAATTACATTTAATATTGTAACCCTGGGACAAAATAGAAGGAATAAAATAGAAGGAAAAAAGAATAGAAGGAAAAAAATTATCATTACACGCAATTGCAATCATCGCGTATAACGTCATAAGAAAAATATCAATCGCATTGTATGTATATTCGATTGAAAGAAAAATTTGTTATTGTTTATATAAATTGTCCAATATTTATATTATAAATTTATGTCTATAAACAGACGCTTTTCCACGAATTCGATCATTCTTACTCGGGTAAATTTATGACGTTCCACACACTCCTCTCTCCATAAAATATTCCTTATAAATCGGATTTAGGTCTCATCTAGCGATGAGATTATGCGCGCATCCAAAGAAAATCGATATCAATTTATGAGATTTGATATATCCTCGCTGTTTCATTCCATTCGATTAAATTTACGCGACTGTAGCCCATTTTTACCAATGTAGATTAACCTTAATCTTGGTAGTTCAACTGACTCTTCATTTTTTTCTTATTCTTAAAACTGGAAAAAGATGAAGAGTTAGTTGAACCGATGTCTGTCCTTTATTAATCTCTAAAATATGATTCACAAGAGTTATGAATGAAATATTCACATTTTTTTATATTTAAGTTGATACATAGATTGATACAGGCTTTTTGTACTTGATTTGCTTGGCCAGGAGTGTTATTTTGGTATTTAGATTTTAATTTTTTATTAAAATTTGCTTTTTCATTACCATTATTCAAATAAAATAAAATTGAAAGAAAGAGATCAAACAAGTTTCTTAAAAAAATAAGATGATAAAGTTTATTAAGATATTAATCTGTATCACGAGAGAGAGAGAGAGAGAGAGAGAGAGAGAGAGAGAGAGAGAGAGAGAGAGAGA
>NW_012130093.1:2828217-2832401 GCF_000143395.1 Atta cephalotes | reverse complement strand
CACACACACACACACACACACACACACACACACACACACACACACACACAAGTTATTAACGCTCAAAGCGCTAGGACCAACAGTTTAAGAAATATCGCGATTTTTCGTTCGTCGAATCGAAAATTTCTAACACCCGAGGGATGAAAATTTTTTAAAGTTCTGACAATTCTGTCGACAGTTCTGGGTAGCACCCCGCGAGTTCTAACGAAAGTTATTAATGCTCGAAGCGTTAGAACCAACGTTTAAAAGATATAGTAATTTTTTGAATATCTGATTCTGTCACATCTGAGGGACAAACATTTTTTAACATTACGGCAGTTCTGTTGAGAGTTCTGGATAGCACCCCAAGAGTTCTATCAAAAGTTATTATCGTTTAAGGCGCTAGGTTTAATGATTTAGAAGATATCGCGATTTTTCATTCTTCGTTTTGTGAAGTTAGCACCCCAAATTTTTTAATTTTTTTTTTATATTAATTCGCCGAAACTATTCTTAATTTTGGGCAGGAACTCCAGAACTCTTCGGGGTGCATTCGGAATTTTGACCAAAATTTCATTTTTTGAAAAATGAGGTGCCAACTTCACAGAGGTTCATTCAAAAGTTTGCGATTATGGGCGATAAAGGCTATTCTAGGAGTGCCATAAATTTACTTGTAAATTTAATGCCATTGAATGTAAAATAGATGGACGATAATATAATTCTACAGTAGAAATAAATTCGATGAATGAAATGCATGTTTTATTTTTTTTTAATTATAATTTAGTTATAATTCCATCTAATTTTTAGATTCTATATATAGCTAAGTCCAAAGAGATATTAGTGAACAGAGATGTTGCATCCAACGAAATCAAAATGTCATTACTTAATTTTTTTACCTGAGAGAGTTTTATATAAATCGAAACTAACTTGTAATGCTGTCAGATATAATTTGATAAATGTATTTTGTTAAAGAATAAATTAATCGATATTATAATTCGATGCTATATTAATCGATGAAACTACAATTCGGAAAGAAATGTTTTCTTTGTGGATCTTAGGGATCATAAGCTTATGCTTTTGGTAAAATGGAATCACTAGAACGTATGGAAACGTAACGTTTTTTTTTATATATAATGGTTGAAACTATTTTTTTACTATGGAATTCGCTTTATTTTTAATATTTTTGAATAGAATTTTTTTGAACTAGTATGAATAATATTATCACTTAGCATCTCCTCTATTTTATTGTTATAATTATCTTTATTTAGGATAATTGTTACGTTGCCTGTTATCAGCTTTGGTGATATCAGGATTTGATTTAGTGAAATTTTTTTGTGTAAAAATATCAATTCATGATTTCTCTTTGTTTTATTAAACAAAAATCTATTCTGTGGGATAAAAACACAAATTTTTTTATATTCACAATATTGATATGATGATTATAATAATCTACGTCTTTGACGAATTCATGTACAGTCTTTTTCTTGTTATTTGATTGACAGGGAGATCAAAATTGCTGCTCAATTGCAATAAATTGGAGACTTCAGATGAAATTTTTTTGTTCGAGAGATTAATAAATTTGTTATTCATGTGGAACAAGGATTGTTCTAAAGAATTTTTTCAAATCAACCGTGACTATATATGAATAGATTCATCAGGAAAATGTTTTGAAAAGGAAAAAAAATAATTTATTTGTTTCATTCGATTTATCAATATGATAAAAATAATTAATCAGTTTAATATTAACAAAAAATTTCAAATCATTTTTCTCTAATAAGCAATTTAATTTATTGTGAATCGTTGTAGTTCTATGTCTAAAATTGTCAAAAGAGATTGAATGATTTTACAATATCTTCCCATATATAGTTGGGAAGAAGATTAAAAAGATTAGACGAGGAAAGTCAGCTGTTTATTTAAGAGCGAAATGTGTCTATGTAAATTAAAGATTTCTAGTTGTAGAACTTTTATTTTTGTATTATAAGTATACCGGATGTTTCACCTGTACCACCCTTTTATTTTCGCAGAATAAGATCAATCATAATCATAAAAGTATTTAAACAAAAGTTGTGGGTTTAAAGAAATTTATTTACTGATCTTATCAATTTGACCTTGGATGGACGTCGTCAAGGTCAGATCGTTAGGTCACATTGACTTTTTTAACGGATCATTCTATTTTTAGAGTCTAATAGCTGATGTCGAGAGTTTTCCAAAACATTATAATAAAGTTATTTTTTATTGAATACTTTTCGAGTTACAAGATTTGAAAGTTATAGTACCGCTGGCATTAACATTACACAAGGTGTCCGATCGATGACTTATAATGTAATCTGTAATGTAAGATAAATGTGAGACATTATTATATTTAAAAAGTTTTAAAAAATGTACCTGAGATATGGCTCTTATCAATTTAAATCAATCTAATATTTATGGTAAGTATTCACTAATGTTTCTCACTGAGACCAGGCGAGACTAGCTCAAATCTCGTCTCGATCTCAATTTGGTCTCGAAATTTTCATTTCGTCTCGGTATCGGCCTAGTCTCGACAATGATAATCTCGTCTCGATCTCGGTCTCGAGTCGAGATTCTCGGTCTCGATCATAATAAGCATTTGTTTCAATTTCTTCTATCATCTTCTCTGATGTGATTAAACTTCATTATTATTCATTATTTTATGAATTAATTAAATTTTTAAACTTTTTTATTGATTTGTGTACTAATAATAGTAATTTAGATTACTATTTTTAGATTTTTAGATTACTATTATTTAGATAGTAGTAATTTAGATTTTTTGAAATGAATACTACCTTGATCAAAAAGTTCCCGGAATTCATTCAGAAAATTCAAAATAGTTTTATTCATCAAAATAGTTTTATTCATCAAAAGTAATATTGTCCCCTTCAAAGTACTCCCCATCGACTGCAACGCACTTATGCCAGCGCTTGATCCAGCTCTCGAAACATTTCTGGAACTCTATTGTCGATATAGCCATCAGAGCCGTCTTCGATTTTTCCATTACCTCCTTTCGGCTGTTAAAACGCGTTCCCCGTAATGGTTTTTTGACTCGATCGAACAGAAAAAAACAGTTTCCCAACATTTCCAAGGTTTTCATACCATTGAATCCATTTTTAACGCAAAATTTAATACAAACTCGTTACAAATTCAACTCCATTTTTAAAACTGTAAAAAATCGAAGATACATGTAGAGGTAGATGTACTCAAGACGGTGTAACTTTTACAAATGTCAAGCTACAGTGATAAAATTTGATGGGAATGTCAATGATAGATGTGGCAACTTAACCAAAAAACAGAAATCAGCTGACTCAGAGCATCACTTGGTGATAATTCCGGGAACTTTTTGTAGTATATCTAATTTAAAGCATATTTTTTTAATTTTCTTTAAAGTTGCATCTGATGATTATGTTATTATTAGAGAAAAGTTATTGAGACTATTTATCATTAAATAATCAATATAAAATTTAGTAATTGTATACACGCAAAATTTTTAATTTACTAATTTTTTGATTTAACTTCGTGGGGCAAAGAGTTGGGAGAAAGCAGAGTCTATAGAATTTTTCGAATACTATAAAAGTTATTATAATGAGAAACAAAATGATAGCAATGATTGTACAGAAATAATTGAAATAGACGATGATATATTTTTTATATACATGAAACAAATAATGAATATGCCAATTCAAGAATTTGAAGCGTACACAAATACGTCAAGAGCGTCGAAGGAATGTTCAGAACTAAGCTGGTGGAAACAAAATGAAACAACCTATCTTATCAAAGTTGGTTAAGGATATTTTTGGTATTATCGCTACTTCTGTTTCAGCGGAAAGATTATTTTCCAAAGTATCATTAGTTATTAGAAAACATAGGAATAGGTTGAACGAAACATCGACACGTATAATTTTATGTATAAATTCTTGGTTGACTTGTAATCTCAAAGATAAATTCTAGATAGAATATTAAAGTAATAATTGCAATAACTAAACTTATAAGTAATTTTTGTTAAAGATTTTAATCTTTTTTTTATCAAACATATCGATGTGCATATATATATATATATATATATATATATATATATATATATATATATATATATATATAGAGTATAGTACTACTACTATTAACTTAATTTTAATTTATTAATTATTAGTATTAATTTAAAGTAAACGTATAATTATACAATACTAAGTAATAAT
>NW_012130093.1:2820990-2827908 GCF_000143395.1 Atta cephalotes | reverse complement strand
AGTTTTAAAGTTAAGTTTTAAAGTTTTAACTTTTTTAACTTTTACTTTAAACAACTAAATTAGTAGTCAGTATATATAATATATATATATATATATATATATATATATATATATGTATATATGTATGAGATAGATCTCATACAATTTTTTTAATGAATTATAGATAATTTTTAAAGAAAGCTATTGCATCAAGTAATATATTTTCATCAAGTAAGTTTCAAAAGCTACTTCCATTAAAATTTGATTTATGTAAATAACAATTTTCAAAAATTAATTTACAAAACCACATTTTTTTTCAAAAGAATGAGAATATTCAGAAAGAAAAAGGCGAAATCAAAGATTCTGCTTTTAAGAGATATTTTTTTTATAAAATATATGTACTATATTGTTTCCTTTTTCTGTATAATTTTTCTGTCTCTTTTTTGTGATATCTGATAAGACATAAGAGTATGAGTGAAGTAAGTATTTTAATTGTATAAATCTGTACGCCTTGTACAGATTAACAAAATAAAAATATTGAGAGTACAAATAAGTTTCCGCCATTTGCAAAAGACGGCGCTACTAATAAACTATAGTTAAAATTGATGTAAAACGACATATCGTAAGATTGGACATTCGGCAACACCATAACCTTGAAATATTAGCGATTTATCAGCATCATATATTTTTTTTTGTACGAAAATGTCGAGTTTTGAGCCGAATAAGCATCATTTGCGGGAACTTTTGATTTACTTTTTTAATTTGAAGAAATCTGCAGCTGAGGCTCATAGATTGTTTGAAGCATATGGTGATGCTGCCTTGAATGAGAGAAGTTGTCGTGAGTGATTTCAAAAAAACGGTGAATGACGTCGAAGACAAAGAACGTAGCGGAAGGCCGAAAGTGTACGAAGACACGGAATTGGAAGCATTATTGGATGAAGACTCGTGCCAAACGCAAAAAGAACTTGCACTTACATTAGGAGTGACTCAACAAACAATTTCATATCATTTAAAATCATTAGGAATGATTCAAAAGCAAGGGAATTGGGTTCCATATGAACTGAAGTCGAGAAACGTTGAACACCGATTTTTCACATGTGAAATGCTGCTTGCCAGGCATAAATGAAAAATTTTTTCGTATAGTCACTGGTAATAAAAAATGGATCCACTACGATAACCTAAAGAAGAGGAAATCATGGGGACCGCCTGGCCATACTTCAACATCGACAGTCAAGCCGAATATTCATGGAAAAAACTCATGTGTATTTAGTATTGTGTATTTGGTGGGATCAGCTTGGTGTCATGTATTATGAGTTGCTCAAACCAAACGAGACTATTACTGGGATTCTCTACCGAACACAATTGATGAGATTGGGCCGAGCACTCAAGGAAAAACGCGCCCACTACTACTCCAGGCATGACAAAATTATTCTTCTGCATGATAATGCTCGACTACATGTTGCGGCGCCGGTCAAAACCTACTTAGAAACACTTAAATGGGAAGTTCTACCCCACTCGTCGTATTCTCCAGACATTGCTCCTTCCGACTACCATTTGTTCCGATCGATGACGTATGGCCTGTCTGAACAGCACTTCATATCATATGAAGATACCAAAAATTGTATCGATGATTGGATAGCCTCAAAAGATGAAGCGTTCTTCCGACGCGGTATCCACATGCTACCAGAAAGATAGGAAAAAGTAGTGGCTAGTGATGGCCATTATTTTGAATAAAACATTATGTATCGTTCTTTCACAATAAAAGCTTAATTTTTGATAAAAAACGGCGGAAACTTATTTGTACTCCAAATAATTATACTATCATTAACGGAATTATGATAATAACCTAAGTTTTCTAAGTTTCTATAATTTTTAAATAAGTGTTTTTCTTTATTATCGAACATGTTTGTTTATTCATTTTGCTTTATTTTCAACATGTTTTTTTAACGTTAGTGAGTAGACATTATGATTATTTTTAATCTCGAAAAGCAGAAACATATGAATAAGATGTTTACATCAAATAAGTCTATACAATTAAATTTATATGATTATGTATATATATATATATATATGTACATGCCTATATATATGTTAAATGTAGGCTAATTTACTCGTAATTTTTAAGTACCAAGATGCACCATAAAGTCCAATGAAATTTTTTTTAATTAAATGCGAATAAAACGATTACGAGTTATTATTGTTTCTTAAGAAGTAAGAAGTTTCTTTTTTTATTAAACCTAATTTCAAAGAAATTAAATTTTTAAAACTTTTTTTTTAATTCATATAATACTATATCATTCATACAATATTCCGACTTCTAACTTCTTTTCCCTTTCATTACTACATACAAATATAGTATCTATTCGATCCTTGTATAGTAGGCTCGAATTTAAGGCCCGGTTTTTTATCACTTGGTTAACTTGTGATTAAGCTTAACTTGATGTATTACCCAATGGGCTTTATCTGTGATAAAGCTCATTGAGTGAAACAATTATGTAATATTATAAAATTGCAAATATATCGAACGAAGAGTACTTTTATTATATATTAAATCTTTTCCTTCTGATTGGTTTCTGAAAGAGTGTTAAGTTTCTTGTTTAATTAATTCTATCATATGCAATTTTCTGCTGAAGTGATCCTAATGATCAGATTAGCACAAGTTAATCAGATAATAAAAAATTGGGTCTGAGACTTATATCTTATGCGTTAGAAATTGTATCTGATTACAAAATTCTAGAGTCTCGACGAGACACTCGGTATAAAAAGGCTCATATCGGTCTCGAATTCGGATTTTAAGTCTCGATCTCGATCTTATCTCGATTTCGGCATTGATACCGAGACCAGTCTCGGTATTGTTGGAAACACTAGTATTCATATAGTATGTTCACCAAAGGTATAATAAATAATGTGTTTGGTTTATCTTCCTATTTATTTGTATTTACATATTCGAGCAAGAAAATCATATTATAGAGTAAAATTCTTGTACACGCACATATACATTTGAATATTTAATTTCGCCGTGTTGTGTTGTCAACAACACAAATGTAACTAGCTTTTACATTATGTGTCAACTTCAAAGTTATTACATCAAATTCAAAGTCAAGTATTTTTACTTTGTCACGAATTATGCGATAATTGTGACGAAAAATATGGAAGCGTATAATTCGGCGTAGTGTGATCCGTTTTTCACTCGCTAACAATAATGTTCGAAGACAAAATTACTGATCTGTTTCTGCGGTGCAAAGAAAAGAACAAAAATGTTCTCATAATATTTAACGATACATAAACGTTTTCCGCGCGGCGCAGGATGGTCTATTAAAAACTCTGATAACTCTCTGTGAACTACGCAGATCATTGACCCTCTCAAGCGCAATAAATAGGAGCGTGCATATCGCGTCTAGCAGGAAGTTGATAGCGAGAGAGCACGTCATCATCTGTCCAGAAGAGCACAGGAATTCCGATAATCACGCTCGTCATTCATGCGACAGGCTTGAGACGTCGGATGGCTTGGTGCTTCGTTTGCGGACTAGCAATCCATGAATGGGTTCGATCCTATCCGCGCTTTACATATGCAAGATTCTTCCTACATTTAACCAATTATAATTAAGATCCCAATTGTACCTTAAATTAAGGAGCAAATTAAGGAGTTGCTCTATTGATTATGCTGATTAAAAAACATATTTAAATAATGAATATGAAAAAAATTGAATAATATAGAATTTTTGATATTTAACAAATTAAAACCAAAAATTTGTAGGGAAGTAGGAGGTACTTCTCAGCGCTGTACTTTGTACGTAAGTATAATAATAAAAGTTTAATAGTCCATATTTGATGACAAATATTTAATATATCATACACAAATATCTCATGATGGAATTAATAAGGTGAAGCACTTCTGTGGATGTGTAATAGGAGAATGAATTTGGGTAACATTTGATTGGTTATTTCCAGTATTACTGTCGCCATTATGCGCAATGTTTTATTAATTCCACCATAATATCTTTAAACACGCTTCGATTTATTTCTCAAGTCATTCTCAACGAAATTGAATATATTAATTCGATCTTGTGTGATGTACAACAACCATATTAATCATCCACTATACTAAAAAGATTTTTTAGATCCATCGCAGTTTACGAACCGGAAAGTTACAAGAAGATACATTTCACTTTAAAATAAAGCTATAATAAAATTAATAACAAAACGGCCATCATGTTTTTTTAAATGAAAAGGAGAGCGGATAATCATTCACCAAATTGCTGCAACTTGCACACTCATCCAGTAATCAACCAAATAAAATTAATATAACATTAAATATAATAAAAAAGTTGAAATAAAAATATGATAAAAAAGTTGTACAAATTTTCTATTCAAAAACTTTTTTGTCAAATTTTAGCAAAACGAGATTTAACGTTTCGATTATAAAGAGATAAATAATGCATTGATATCAATATAATCAAAAGGCAAAAACAAACTGTATAATTAATATTGTCATAAACAGAAAGTTTTACTAGCATCAAGAATCGACATATAAGATTTAAAAATTCAGTATCCATTTGAAGATTTAAACTCATTTTTTGCATTTCAATGTATTTATAATATTTTAGTTAATCTTTTAATTTCTTTCTTTATCCAAAATCTGCACATTTTCCCAATTAAATTCATAATCATGATAGATTGTTTATCATGATAGCTTCTTATAGCGGTATAAACTAGTCGACAATTAAAATCACATATTTCCGAATATTGAAATCATATTACGAGGAAAACTTCTACTCACTCGATTACAGACTATTATATCATGATCATAATTTTTTGATTGAGAAAATGCGTTTTTTTTTTGGATAGAGAAAGAAATTACAATAAAAAGTTAACGCCTGAAATGTTACATATTAAAATGTAAAAAATGAGTTTAAATTTTCAAACGGATACTGAATTTTTAGATCATGTCTATCACTGAAATAAAAGATTTGCTGCTGCAGCAATTTAGATAGTAAAATGTAGCATAGCATTTTTAATTGGCTGTAAAAGCCAATTTTTGGTTGCGTTAGCCTATCCGCAATGTCAATATATTTTTGATTTCGATTGGATAACGCAATCAAAAATTGCCTGCTGTAACCAATTAAAAATATTATGCCATATGCAGCCAATCTTTTTTTTCTGTATATATGTCGGTTCTTGATGCTATCTATACTGAAAGAAAAAATTGGCTGTTACAGCAAATTAGATGATAAAATATGGCATAACATTTTTAATTGGCTGCAGCAATTTTTGGTTGCGTTAGCGTACACGCAAAAAAAGGATTTAGTAATAATCACTAATATCAGCTAAATATCAGTTGCTGGTTCAAAATTTACTGCTAAAAATTGGCTATTGAAAATAAAATACATTTATTGCCGACATCCAACTTTATTAGTTAAAATTAAAAGCGTATTTAACGAGTAGCTAAGTAAATGGCAGCTATTCCTCACTATTTTAGTCACATAATT
This sequence comes from Atta cephalotes, assembly GCF_000143395.1. Taxonomy (NCBI): domain Eukaryota; kingdom Metazoa; phylum Arthropoda; class Insecta; order Hymenoptera; family Formicidae; genus Atta; species Atta cephalotes. The sequence goes on along the minus strand of NW_012130093.1, from coordinate 2,822,440 downwards.
GAGCATTCCATTCGCAATTATTTCTAAGATGCTGCCAGTTGTCTGCGTTATTTGTTCATAATACCATTTTAACGACATTGTGTGGTACTTATTGCACCTACCGTAATTTATTTTTGATTTCGATTTATCCTCTAATACGATTAATTGTAATATAACATGCGTTATATTACAATTATAATATATTGTTAATTGTAATACGAAATTACATGTAGTACGTTACATGTAACTTTGGTTTACTGAGTCAAATGTTTATTTCATATATTATGTATTCTTTAATATAAGCTAATATAATACATATAACAAGTCTTTTTTATATATGCTTTCTTATATTTTTGTTACAATACATTATAAATTGATAATAGGTTTTGTTATAATTTTTTTATTTTGTATCTAGATCTAACATATATTTGGTTTAATGAGACAAATGGAATGAATGGAGATTGGATTGTTTATACATGTATAAAATCTCTCTTGTCTTTGTCTCATTAAATAAGCACGCTTTATCTTACAATGTAAATGTATTATAGCAATGTAAATCTAATTATTGGCGTTTAGAAATATAAAATGTAACATTGAAATGTATAATATATGAATTATAAACTTTCAATACTACAGAGAAGAAAAATAACATTAAATTAACAGCATCTAATTGAAAATAATCTTGTTAATCTTGTTAATTTTCAGTATTAATGTAACAAATACACCATCATTCTTTTGTTTTAAAAAAATGTTATTGATACTGTTAGTGAATGAACAAGACTTTTGAATAGATTGTTGACAAATGCTATTAATGCAACATTTTTTTTCCATGTATCAATATATTTTTAAACATAGTAGCTATAATAAAATAGCTATAATAAAATAAAACTATTCCTGTATCATTTGATAGCTGGAATTAAAATAACTTAGCATTAGCAGCGAAGCATATATGTATAATGTCAGCTAAGATTATTAATCTTGCTGCAAATTATTAGTTTCTGTTGTAAAATGAAATTGGCTTACTATATTTAGGTAAATCATTTTACTCTAGCAGCGAATATTTTCTACTGTAGCATCTAAATTTTAGCAGATAATAAATTGAGCTTTAACAACAACGACATTAGCTGTCTCTATTATGTGTACACATTTTAGCTGCGTTGGCTAATCTTTTTTCTACGTATATATACGTATGGAATTTCGATAAGTTAACGCAACCAAAAATTAACTGTTGCATTAAAAATGCTATGTCATATTCAACCATCTTTTCTTTCAGTGTAGTAAAATTTTTTGTTTATGACAATGTAATTGACTTTTGCCTCTTGATTATATTAATATCAGCGATAATATTTCTCTCTCTCTCTCTCTCTCTCTCTCTCCTCCCTCCCCCTCCCTCCTCACTACAACGTACGTACGTAACGTAAGTAAGTAGTAGTAGTTAACGTTAATACTAGTACGTTACTACGTACGTACG
>NW_012130093.1:2819921-2820970 GCF_000143395.1 Atta cephalotes | reverse complement strand
TCTCTCTCTCTCTCTCTCTCTCTCTCTCTCTCCCCCCCCCCCTTTCTCAGCTAACAAGATAACGTCGAACTGAAAAAGATTTGATTACGGTAAAGTCATGTAACTTCAAGTGGGACGTAGATTCAAAAAAAAGACCTCTGTAAAGTTGGCTCCTTATTTAAAAAAAAAATGAAATTTTGGTTTGATAATAGTTCCGAATCCCGAAGAGTTCTGGAGTTATTGCCCAAAATTAAGAACAGTTCCGTAATTAATATAAAAAAAAATATTAAAAATTTGGGGTGCTAACTTCACAAAACGCAGAATGAAAAATCGTGATATCTTTTAAACCATTAATCCTAGCGCTTCGAGCGTTAATAACTTTCGTTAGAATTCGTGGGATGCTACCCAGAACTGTCAATAGAATTGCCAGAACTTTTAAGTAATTTTCAAATGTTAGAAATTTTCGATTTAATAAATGAAAAATCGCGATCTCTTAAATCGTTGGTGTTAGCGCTTCGAGCATTAATAACTTTCGTTAGAACTTGTAGGGCGCTATCCAGCATCAATGGTTTAAGAAATATTGCGATTTTTCGTTTATTGACTCGAATATTTCTAACACCCAAGGGGTGAACATTTTTTAAAAGTTCTGGCAATTCTGTTGACAGTTCTGGGTAGCACCCCCACGAATTGAAACGAAAGTTATTAACGCTCGGAGCGCTAGGACCAACAGTTGAAGAGATATCGCGATTTTTCGTTTGTCGAATCGAAGATTGGCTGAATATAGCATAGCATTTTTAATAGGTTTGTAGCAGTCAATTTTTGATTGCGTTAGCCTATCGAAATCCTATACTGACATTGCGGATAGGCTAAAAATTGGCTGCTGTAATCAAAAATTGACTACTGTAGCCAATTAAAAATTGCCACATTTTACCATCTAAAAATTTGCTGCAGCCTATCTTTTCTTCCAGTAACTTATAACATGATTTTAAATACTAAAATGACAGCGGTTGCATTACGTCAAAAAGACGTCTATATATATATATATATATATATATATATATATATATATA
>NW_012130093.1:2802203-2819490 GCF_000143395.1 Atta cephalotes | reverse complement strand
TTAAACTTAAAACTTAAAGTAACTAACGACGGTCGGTACGTACGTACGTTACTAACGTAAACGTAACGTACTATATATATATATATATATATATATATATATATATATACACACACTGATGTGAACCTACGCCCAACTTTATCAAAAATAAAAGTCAGTACCGTAGCGCGTTTGTACTTTTGTTTGTATCTGTTTGTATATCATTATTTCGTTTGTACCTCAAACAGTTAAACAGAAAACATGGTCAACGCACAACTTTAAGATTTTTTAATTTTATTTATGCCATTCGAAAGAGAATCGTTTGTATCCGTTTGTATCTCTTTTACTTTCGGTTATACTTCAAAGGGTTTCGGAGAAATAGCAATTTTAAAATTTCGGAAATACGTCAAGGCAGTCGGCCTTTTTAAAAAATATCAAAATAGAACCAACGGCATTCGAAAGAAAATCATTTGTACCCGTTTGTACCTCTCTTACTTTCATTTGTATCTCAAAGGATTCGGAGATACAGCGCTTTTCAATTTGTATATAACTCTTATATAGCGATCTTAGCCAATTTTTAAAATATCGAAATGGGCATTTGAAAGAGAATTGTTTGTACCTATTTGTATTTTTCTTACTTTCGTTTGTTCTCAAAGGACCCGGAGTAGGCTAACGTAATCTTTTGGTATATTTTCGAAATTTTGAAACACTATATCTCTGAACTCTTTGAGATATAAATGAAAGTAAGAGAAGTACAAACGGATACAAATGATTTTCTTTCGAAAGCCGTTGGTCCCATTTCGATATTTAGAAAATTGGCTAAGTTTACTATATATGGGTTGCGCAAAAATTGAAAAGTGCTGCATTTCCAAACTCTTTGAGATATAAACGAAAATAAAAGTAGTACAAACGATTCTAAGTAATAAATGAAATTAAAAAATCTTAAAGTTGCGCGCTGGTTATTTTTTATTTTTCTCTTTTTATTTAACTGTTTGAAGTACAAACGAAATAACGATCGGTACAAACAGGTACAAACAGGTACAAACGAAGTATAAACGCGCTACGGTATTAATTTTTGATAAAGTGGGGCATCAGAGTCAACATCGGTTATATATATGGACATAATTTACTCAAATTTTGACATGAAATAGGGTAAACGCTGTCTCTATGAGATTTTATACAGTTTCTTGGTATTCATTCATTTTTTTTATTATTCTTTCTCAATAGAAAATATGTATAGAATTGATTTGATGTATAGAATTGTTTTTCTTGGTAAACCTTAATGGTTAACTTTTATGATCATACTTCAAAAAAACCATACAATAACTCTTTGAGTTAAAATGATCCGACCCATTTTTAAAGTATTACATTTATAAAGTATTATAAATCGATAGTATTAATTCCAATAATTTAAAAATTTACGGTATATAATTACATCCTTTAAGAAAATGGAACAATGGCGTTTTATTTTTACTTTTAACAAAAAAAAAAAATTTACTTTTAACAAAAAAAAAATCATAAATGTTACATGCTAAGTTCAGAAAAATATGTTTTTTTACTTAAAAAATCATAACTTTTTAAATTTATAATATTTTCAAAATTCAATTTTAACCTAGACTTTTGAGATAATGTACTTAAAAAAAAATAGTATGGTTATATGTGTTTTAAAAAAGATATTTATTTTGAAGATAAAATTCATCAATCATTTTTTAGGTATAAAAAAGATGTTAAATTTGGATAAAAGACTTTATTATTGATTTAAGTTAATGTAAAAATTATTATTATTATTAATACTGAAGGCAAATATAAGTAAAACACATAAGATATTAAAACATACATAGAAAACGATTACTCTTTGCTACTGTAATCTCAGTACACAAATAGACTCTACTTTCTAAATCCGAAATCAGTGGATCACTGATTCAATACCAAATATGCCACTATTAATTAATAAATTAAATGTGTTATCCCTAACTTATAGCGAATCTTGCTTCAATGTATAAGTGAAACACATTCAATATATGATATTCCACAAAATTTTAGATATCATTCGTATAAAAAAATTTGATATCTACAATTTAAATCGCCAAATTAAATCTCATACTAATCATACAAATAAAATAAAGAATATAATTTAAGTGATACTATCTTTAACTTTTGTCGGTAAAAAATTATTTATAAATATGTATAATATTTATGTATAAACATACATAAATATTCATAAACATGCATATATGGACATGCACATATGGACATGTACATATGGACATATTTCATAATCATATAATATGTCCATACATCTCTCTTTCTTTTGTAAAATTACTTTTTAATGTAATAGAAATATTAATAATAATATGAAAATACAAAAATAATTAAAAGGTTAATTTTCACTATTTGTTTAAAAAAAAATTTTTTTAAATGTAAAAAAATGTTATGTATAATTATATACAAAATTATGCATAATTGTATATGAGCAATTTTTTTATATTTCTTCAAACTTGTTTTTTTCTAAAACGAACATTGCAAAAATTAACTCTTTAATTATTTTTTCACATTATTATTATATTATTATTTCTACACTAAAAAATAATTTTACAAAAGAAAGAGAGATGTATGAACATGTATGGACATATTTCATGTATGATTGTGCATGTTTATGAATATTTATACATATTTATACATATTCATGTATGAAACATTTTTTACCGCGTACAATGAAACCTAAATATATATCTTTGTATTAAAGGATCTTTCTATATAACAATTACAATTCAAATGACTTTATTTCTTTTTATATGTAATTTTTATATCGCAATTCATTTAAAGACATTTTTTTCTTCTAATCAAAATAGTAGTTATTTAATTCTCTTTCAAAACATTATCATATTATTCAAAACGTTATCACAAAATTGCGTTACCTTGTCCATTTAAATATTATCACAAAAAATTAAAGAAGTAAATACTTGGCGCTCGTAGATTGAATAAGAAAAACTATAAAAATAATTCAAAAAATTTTAATAATGGTTAATAAAAATAAATAAAAATAAGTAATGAAAGATAATTACAATTTTAACAATTTTGTAATAATAAATTTAATCTAAATGCTGCACTGAATAAAGTAAAACAAATTTACTGTTTATTTCATTTTACTTTTTGTACATGTCTTACATCCACAAGCTTATTTATCTTAGATTTAAATTTAATAGCTTGCACGATTTTCGTAACTTATACGACTGTGTAATCGCATATATGTATACGGTGGATACTTTTACTCTCATGGGAATGTTTTTTATTTTTCTTATTTTAAATATTACATTCATGAACAAGGTAACGCAATTTTAGTGACAACGTTTTGAATAATGTGCAATTGAAAGAGAATTAAATAACTACTATTTTGGTTGGAAGAGAAAATGTTCTTGAATCAATTGCGATATAAAAATTACATACAAAAAGAATTAAAGTCATTTGGATCTTAATGGGAAGATCCTTCAATACAAAGATATATACAAAGATATATACTTTTAATGTAAAAGTTAAAGATAGTATCATTTGAATTATATTCTTTATTTTATTTATATAGTTGGTATAAGATTTAACTTAGCGCCAGTTGTTGATGTCAAATCTTTTATATGAGTGATATATATTTTCAGAGTTAATAAGTAAATAACAATGATAATACTACTTGAGTTTTACTTTTTAATTTGGTAGAATTTAACCTTTACTTATCTTTTTTTAAAAAGGTAAATTTGTACTAATATCACGCATTTTGTATTAACAAATACTGTTGACATTACATTAAATATATAAACGTATCATAATATTCGCAAATTTTTAATATTAAAAATTTTCAATTTTGAAGGCTCCAAAAAATAAATCGTAGAAAGGTAGAAAACCAATGCGAGCCAGCTCAGGTTGTTGTGTGTAAGAATATCATATATTTCGGAATGAAATAAAATTACAGACGTTTCGATCATCTTATTATTGGATCATCTTCAATGTAATTTTTGAAAAAATTCAATTGTGTAAATTTAAATATGTACTGACCGTTTACTGTTTCGTCAATATAATAAATATAGAACTTGTCTGTCTGTATGTCTTGTAACTGAATAACCCAAATGAATTACATTATCTGCAATATACAATAATTAATTGTTCTGATTGTAATGCTTCATACATAGGCCAAATGAAAAGATTATTAAAGGATATCAGAACCAGGATATCAGAACATCATAATCGCATCAATAGATATACTAATCAACACTCGATTATTTCGGAACATAGACTTGAATTTAATTATGATTTTTATTGGAACAATGTCAAGATTTTAGATGAAGAAAAGAATTACAAGTAATTAATCTCAGAGTCTATTCATATTAAGAAACAAGAGAATGATTTAAATTTAAGAGGATACTGAAACTGTTGGCTTCTTTATACCATGATTTATTGTAAGAAGAATGATTTTTCCAAGTTTTATAGTTAATGCGCATACTTTATTTTTATAACTCATTTGATTTTTCGTTTTTCTTTTATTTATTGTATTATTCCCCCATTAGTAACGACAATTTCGTTTTGACCTCTTCACACACTCTTGAAATGTCTTACTATACACACGTTCTAAATTATTTGACCATCGTCAATATTTAATGTAAGTATATCCTCAGTTTCTTTAATGATATTTTTGTATTAGTATTTTATGTCTTTTATTATTTTTTATTGTATATTGTAGATAATGTAATTCGTTTGAGTATTCAGTTAAATACAGATAAGTTCTATATTTATTATGTTGACGAAATAGTAAGCGGTTAGTACATATTTAAATTTACACAATTGAATTTTTTCAAAAACTACATTAAAGATGATCCAATAATAAGGATTGAAATATCTAATTTTATTTCATTCCGAAATATATTTTTGCACACCAACAAGCCTGTGCTGACTCGCATTAGCTTTTTATCTTCCTACGTTCTAATATTAAATTTTTATGCATTTAATGTGAATTTTAAATGTGTATTTAGGAAATAAAACTTACGAAAATATTATTCTATTATATCTATACACATTTAATGTAGTGTAAATCTAGTATTTTTTCTTTTTATGCAACCAATACTCGCGTTAACTCTTACACTTTCTTTTTCAAATCATAAAAAATTATTTAATTTGAATGAGATAACGAAGGAAGCTTCCTACAAGCGATCGCACTCACGAGCGTGATGCAACTTTGTCGTGCGTTCGTGATTAATATTTTTTATAGTTTCTGCCAATAATCACAATTCTATATCCTGAATCGAAAATATATCAGGTAATCTTATGAATGCCAAATGCTCTAACTCTCAACACCGATTATTGGGCGCCAGGCACGAGAGAGCGTGCTACTCTTTTGCGCAAAGCAAAATTAGCAAAAAGATTTCACTCTGAATATAAAGATCTCTACAGAATCGCGAACGCTGACGGCTTTGATAACCGACTGCTCAGCCTCATAGTAGAGGGGACGGTTCGTAATCGGGAACGAAGGATATCTTGGAAAATAAGCAACAAATGGAGGGCATACAGTAATAAAATATTTGAATTTGTCACAATAAAATGATAACAAATATATTCTCTCATTTGTGTACACTATTCCGTACACGCTGGCTAACAAATTGATAATCATGCATTAGAATGTTATTACCTCTTAAAACAACGTTCGACTCGCGATATCGACTCGCGATATTGAATAAAAGAAATTCTATCTCGACGGTACGAATTTCAAATTTTAGAGATTAATTCTACGAACAGTTGATATCGTAATTAAAAAAAAGTAATCGGGGTGCGATAGTCTCAGGTAATTAACATATAAAACAAATCTAACCTCGAGCTCGTGAAAAGAACGAGAACTGTTACGACGAAAAATTTTCGAAATTCTAAAACATGCGAGAATTTTATCTGAAATCTATCTCAATCTCCACATTAAGACGCGATATAAAAATGTGATGCACCATAGGATATAACCAAATAACCTGACCCTATGGCCTCGGCGGACAAATAAGTGACTTGAAATTAATGGGAGGAATATGATATCGGACGGGATGGTACGATCACGCACTGCGCGCTCGCAAAGGCGACGCAGTTATCCTTAAAATATCAGACTCAACGAAATTAAACGATAATTGCGGATACATGCGATCCCTCTGATCTAAAAATCGACTGCTTTTTAATACGTTAGGCTACGCTCGTCTCACTATGGAATTTTCCTTAGCCTCTCGACTACGGGTACTATATCGACCTAAGCCATAAAAGATGCTATATTAAGAAAAACATGAAGAAAAATTTATGTCAAAAAATGAACGAAAAGGCATGAATATCGGAATGCATACGAAGTATGGTTTCCGATCTTTATGCCTTATGAGTAAATGAAAAGAATGATTCAAGTCGATTCAAGTCGCATGAAATTAAAGAAGAGCACAATATATTTTCTTCTCAGAAATTTTATAGTAGTATGACTGAAACGGGATCGTTTTGATTTTCAATTCTGTTTCTCGTTCATTTAGTCATATATTATTTAATTTTCCGTAATTAAATTTGTGTAATTTATGAGTGAATATTGCGCTATATATACTCTTCTAATTTTATGCGACTTGAACTGTTCTTCTTATTTTCTCGAATAAACCGTACTTTGTATGCGTTCCGATATAAAGTCTTCATGCTTCACGCGAAATAGACAGACTTTTCGCTTTTTATTCATTTCTTAATAGAGACCTTTTTTCATATTTTTTTTGCTGTAGCACTTTCTATCCTGTGACCTCGTGCGTTGTTACGGCTTGCCACAGCACAAGTGCTGGACCCGAGGTTTTTTCGGGGGCACGCAGGCATCATAGGCCCACGTGCCTAATAAGTCTGATCGCGAGTCTCGCGAGCTCTCGCAAATTGCTATAGCGTCGCGCGCCCTGTATCCTTGCGCGTAGAATACGCAGATTTTGACTAGTATCCTTTTCGGTTGTTCGCAAGACTTCCCTCTGCACTATTTGGATGGAGTGCCTCTAGGATATGATGACTTCCTCTTTGGACGATCTCCGCTTCCGAATTGGATGTCCTCTCTTAGTAAAAGTTCCCTTGCAGCACCGCCAGCAGGGACTCTCGCTCATTCTATGGCAGAGAGTTTATTGAATATTATTTATTATGTTTAAAATAAACGAACTATATGTCAGTAAAAATTTTGTACTGTCTACTATTATGAAAAAAATATTAGAAATCCGAAATATTTTATATAATATTAAAAAATGAATTTTTAAAAATTCTTTCATTTTTGCCGTATATTGCATAGGGGATATATGATTATTCATAGGGGGAGGGGAGGGAGATATGGCTCATAAAAAATTTACAAATAATGCATATAAATAAAACGTAAAATGACATAATAACTTATAAAATGCGTTTATAAAGTTTTATTAAGGAATAAGAATGATAAATATGAAGTAAGAATAAAGTAAGAATAATAATTACAATCTTCCCAGATGTGTTACAAGTGTTATGACATGAGGTACATATTTCATGTAATGCGTTTATTGTATTGTATTTAGTGCACTGAATTCAATCTGTGCACTTTGCTTTGGATATAAATCCCACCTGTTAAAAATCCCATATATCTCAAGTAGGTATATAACAAACTAAACAAAGAATACAAGAGCTTGTATTTTATTATAACATGCTTTACTATTTCTCTACTCATGTATCACGAAATAACCACTAAGTCTTTTGCACGTCCTACAGTAATCATTTTATATATATATATATATATATATATATATATTATAATTTATGATGGCGCTATTTAACACAATGACAAATTGATTCAACTCACAATAATTTCATTAATATTAATAGTAAGAAACTGAAATCATAACACAATACTAATATAACATAAAGATATGTAACAGAATGCGGGAAAATTACCTCTACTCCTTCTATTTTCTGACTTCTGCGGCGTAAATCCCAGTGTAGCATATTTGCCGAGATTACCCTATATCTTGGAACCGCCGATAATAAAAGCTTAAATAAATTCGCAAAAAGAAGTAATAATATTTCGCGAAACGTAACGATAGAAATCGCTTGAAAATCGCGCTTAGCGCCGACACGCTCTCGGGAGAATATACAAGACGAAAATGCCGCGCTATTTCCGCTCAAGTCAAACGATCTTTGTGACGGACAGTGAAAAACGTCACGTCACACTATATACATGAAAATGTTGAGATTTAGATAGATCTTTCTTCTGTTCCTCGTCGCATTAACATTGTAAATAATTGTTAGTCCTAAAAGATTGTCGATGCACAAGCTGTGCATAGCACAAAATGTCTCATCAATATCAGTGCAATCAATTAGTTACGAATTAAACAGAAAATACTTAATCAGTTACCTTTTTTCTCCTTTTTTTTCGTTATCTGTAATTTAAGACAATAAACAATAGAAATAATGTCCACTATGATACTTGCAAAACTTATAACAGAAATTAATATGAATTTTGAAATATCAAAATTTTTCTTATATATGTAAAATTGAAAATCTTTTGGAAAAAAGAAGTATGTCCACTAAGATAAAAAAAACTTATATGAACTTATATGAACTTTTTAATACTTAAATTTTTACTTGTATATGTAATATTTTTAATAATAAATAATCTAAACATTGCGTTTTTAGTTTGTTATTTAAATTTTTCTTCACGACACATTTCTATAAAAATCTTTAACACATCAATTTTACAAGTCGTTAAAAAAATTTTAGTACTACTAAATCGCTAATTAATATCACATTTCCTATTAATTTTGCAATAACTGTTTCCCTCGAATATTTACCGAAATGAAGTAAGCGAAAATAATTTAACAATGGCTGCGTTTACAGAAAAAGCAACTTTGCAATCGGTGTAAGATTCTTAATATGATTTGTTCTTAGACTTTCTTTTTCTGCATAATGTAATGAAGAATTTTACATCAGTTGCACAGCTCTTTTTTCTGTTATATGTAGATGCAACCACTATAGTATAATTGATATTCTGAAGTTTTATATTGTATGCTGTATAAATAAGTATGCATACTTTTAATGCTACAATGTCTTGTATATTGCTGAAAAATTATAATTTCTTCTCTGCAGTTATCATTTTTATTGATCAAAGTTGGAGAATAACATTAAAATCACATATCAAAATCAGTTAAATAAAAATCAAGTATTATTAAGTTTTAAACATGTCTACAAAACTAATAAATTATGAAATTACAATAGTACCGTATTGTTTCTTACTCTTAAGTAACTCCAGTTGCATCAATGTCATTTTGATTTTAAGTGAGACTTAAAATTTTATTTATCTCGTTTTAAAGCCAAAAAGAGACAGAAATAGAAAGAGTTTTAAGCTTTACTTAAAATCAAAGTAACATTGGAGCAATCGAGTCGAATCTTAATCACTTAAATTTTAACAGGCACGCGAACTTTCATAAGAGCCGATCGTCTTTAATGATATCTCATTGGTACCGAGATACTTAAACCGACTTTACCGATCCTGTTGTTTTGAACCGACTGAGACAGTACCGTACAGATCGCATCGCTCGCTGATCATGTATTATTTTTATGCGAAAATACATCGAATACATACACTGAAAGTATTTTTCAATAATTTGTGGTACCAGGATATTATATATATTGGGCCGTCCGGAAAGTTCGTGCCGCAAAAGATTTAAATATAATAAATGAAATTAAAAATCTTCTGTGTTTTAATTTTCCTTCAAAATCGGCACGAACTTTCCGGACAACCCAATAGCTTTAGCCGCAATTAAATTTATTCAACTCCTCCGCGATCGCGTGACCATAAACTTCATTTATAATCTCTGCAGAGTGTAGAATGTGCAGAACTATTGCAACGCTCGTTGACATTATCATGCATTGCTAGCGCTACATTTCTTGCGCCAAAAATTCTAAAAAGATATTTCCCCCACTCTGTAGCGGTGACGATGACGATGTTTCTTACATTAAAAGTTTCAGATTCGGATTTTCAGCGTCGTAATATCTCCGCTCGTAGAGCATGAACCCAAAGAAAAAAATAAAAGCACGTACTAAAAAATAAAAGCACGTACTAAAAAATAAAAGCACGTACTAAAAAATAAAAGCACAACCGAAGTGTATGCTATTAATTAAGCATACATAGAACATGATCGGTTCTGCCCTTATTGATATATGATAATCTCAGTCCCCCACAATTTTCCTGCTCGCGTAAAGTAGCCACGACAGTGTTGCTGCACTTGGCTTAGCGCCGAGACACTACCGTGTCTTTAGATTATAAGATTGAAATTACAATATGTTAAAACGTACAAATATCGGTATATTAACTATATAATGCTCAAACTTTTTCTTTATAGTTTAATCTTATCTCTGACCATCCAGTGCCAAATGTGTTAATATGATGCTGACAATTCAGTATCAAGTATGCCACATCAGTAGATTATTCACTGATTCAGATTTAGAGAGTGCGTTTATCATACATAGATCACGACGTAGATACGGATTCATTCACATTCTTTCCTCATCTTTTTTATCCTTACTTGAAAGACGCAATCCACACCTTGCTTATTTTTGCAATTATTTAATGCAAAAATATAAATCATAAATTTTTTAATGACGTGTTAGTTACACTTATAGACACTTTGATTCGAGAAAAAAATATTTTTTACGAATGGCTGTTAGACGCATATTAACAGTCTGATTAAAAAGCTAAACGTCTCTATCGATAGTTGAAACTTCAAACTTCCAGACGATCCAGTAGGTATGCGTTTTTCTGATGTTAGGAAGGTTCTAAAATCTAGTGTGAAAAATGATACTCGGGTCATTTTGAATTCAGAAGGACCATGAAGGATTAAGATGAGCCCTTTCCGATTTTGATGAAACTAGGCTCAATCATTCGATGTTTATGCATTAAACGATGTTATTGGGAGTATAAATAAGTTTCCGCCGTTTGCAAAAGACGGCGTCACTAATAAACTATAGTTAAAATTGTTTGATATAAAACGACATATCGTAAGATTGGACATCCGGCAACACCACAACCTTGAATATTAACGATTTTGTATCAGTATCATATATTTTTTTTGTACGAAAATGTTGAGTTTTGAGCCGAATAAATGTCATTTGCGGGAACTTTTGATTTACTTCTTTAATTTGAAGAAATCTGCAGCTGAGGCTCATAGATTGCTTGTAGAAGCATATGATGATGCTGCCTTGAATGAAAGAAGTTGTCGTGAGTGATTTCAAAAGTTTAAGAACGGTGAATTTGACGTCGAAAACAAAGAACGTAGTGGAAGGCCGAAAGTGTACGAAGACGCGGAATTGGAAGCATTATTGGATGAAGATTCGTGCCAAACGCAAAAAGAACTTGCACTTACATTAGGAGTGACTCAACAAACAATTTCATATCATTTAAAATCATTAGGAATGATTCAAAAGCAAGGGAATTGGGTTCCATATGAACTGAAGTCGAGAAATGTTGAACACCGATTTTTCACATGTGAAATGTTGCTTGCCAGGCATAAATGAAAAGGTTTTTTGCATCGTATAGTCACTGGTAATAAAAAATGGATCCACTACGATAACCCAAAGAAGAGGAAATCATGGGGACCGCCTGGCCATACTTCAACATCGACAGCCAAGCCGAATATTCATGGAAAAAACTCATGTGTATTTAGTATTGTGTATTTGGTGGGATTAGCTTGGTATATTATGAGTTGCTCAAACCAAACGAGACTATTACTGGGGCTCTCTACCGAACACAATTGATGAGATTGAGCCGAGCACTCAAGGAAAAACGCGCCCACTACTACTCCAGGCATGACAAAATTATTCTTCTGATAATGCTCGACTACATGTTGCGGCGCCGGTCAAAACCTACTTAGAAACACTTAAATGGGAAGTTCTACCCCACTCGTCGTATTCTCCAGACATTGCTCCTTCCGACTACCATTTATTCCGATCGATGACGCATGGCCTGTCTGAACAGCACTTCATATCATATGAAGATACCAAAAATTGTATCGATGATTGGATAGCCTCAAAAGATGAAGCGTTCTTCCGACGCGGTATCCACATGCTACCAGAAAGATAGGAAAAAGTAGTGGCTAGTGATGGCCATTATTTTGAATAAAACATTATGTATCGTTCTTTCACAATAAAAGCTTAATTTTTGATAAAAAACGGCGGAAACTTATTTGTACTCCCAATACATATTAGGGCTACATTCCGAAACGTCCTCTCCGAAAAATTTTACTCGATATATTGTAATATACGTTATGTATTTTAATTATGTATATTTTTTTAATGCCATCTAACGGGAAAAACGCCACGAACTTTTTCCCACACCTAATATTATATATATTTCGAATAAAATTTTCGAGTAAGAAAAAAAGAATTGTACTTTAATGCTGTGGTTTACATGCTGTGATTATTAAGTCAAAGATGAAGGACGTTTGACTCCTATGAAGCTGGCTGCCATTAACCCTCAGTCACAATAGGTCATATAAGAAACACCTTTTGATCTCCTTTTTTTTATCATATTTTTTGTTTTCAGAGTAAACTCACGGGGTTTTTTGCTGGGGTATTTTCAGATAAAATAAAATCCAAACTTCAAAAAGCAGGGCATGTTTTATGATTATCTAATAATTTTATTTATTATAAACAAATTTATACCAAAAAATGTTTTTCCAAATTTAATTCATTTGTGGCAGATTTTGATAATAAACATGCATTGCAAATCATTGTTTCCAATGTTTTTGAGATCGCTGAATTCAAATCCGCCATCAGATTTTTTAAATTCAAAATGGCGGATCTAATATGGCGATCAGAACTACAAAAAAGTGATTATTTTTGCAATCGATCAATTATTATTGCACTGAATCAATTATTTTTAACACTATATATTATTGTTGTTAATGTATTGGGAATAAGTTTCTGTCCTTTTTTAATGAAAAAGATTAACAAATGTAACGTTCGAAGTACTCTTTTGTTGGCATTATAATCAATCAATTTCAAAATAGATGTCTCAAAATGAAAAGCCATAAACATAACATAAGCAATATTTATGTTCTCAAGATATAGATTTCTAAAAAAAAAAGCACTCCTGCTTTGATTTTTCTCAAACATCGAAAAATTGTCAATTTGCTGAATCGCCGTCTATGATCCGCCATCTTGGATTCGATTTTTTTTGTAATCTGACATCGGATTTGGATTCAGCTATCCCAAAATCCTAAAAAGCTCAAATTTATACAATTTCGCAATATTATTAATTTTTTGAATCCGCCATCTTGGATTTGACTTTTTTTGTAATTCGACTTCGAATTCAGATTCAGCCTCAAAAATCTAAGAAACCACCCTTCCTGTAATGCTACATCCCCTGAATTGACTGAAAGGGTTAATACAGCTAATCACATACGGAATCGCTATATCACCAAGTCTAGACGAACGCTCCTTACGAATTATGAAAACCTGATGTAAGTCATGTAATCATTCGGATGCAAAATGCTTGTCCTGAACAAGAGGCCAAACAAGGGCAAGTTTGAATCCAGAGGGCATTCTGGTGAGCTACGCTGATACCTGAAGCTATCGTATTTGGGTTCCAAAGAATCGAAAGATCATCGCGAGGGACATGAAATTCCTGGAAGAGTTCGACGGGAGCAATCCACAAGAGGATTTCGTGGACGGATTTATTACAAACGGAGGAGGCAAGCTCTTCGACGATGCCACTGAATGAGAGACGAAGTTTTCGCAATCAAGGATCTCGGACCCATCAAATATTATCTCGGCATTGAGGTATCCTACGACAGGAAGGGCATTCGTCTTTCCCAAGCTGATTATATACGGGATGTTATGGAGAGATTCGGCATGAGCCATTGCAAGCCTGCACAAATCCCGTTGGATAGCGAGATCATACTATACGACATCGAAGATGACGAGAACATTAACAACCCTGCATTCCTTTATCGAGCATTGCTGGATTCATTGATGTATCTGGCACAAGGAACTCGTCCTGACATTTCTTACGCCGTTAATGTACTGAGTCAGTTCAATACGCGTTACAACAAGACTCACTGAGTGTATGCCAAAAGGATCCTCAGATACCTCAAAAGGACCATTAACTGTGGATTAAATTATACTAGAAGAATGCTAGAAAATGCCTCATTGGATTTATTGACGCCGATTGGGACAGCTGCACTCTGGATCGTTGATCATCTGTTATCGAACGCTACCATCTCTTGAGAATCAAGGAAGCAGAAGACGGTGATATTCTCATCGACCGAAGCTGAGTATGTCGCGCTTAGCGACACAGCTAAAGAAGTGATATATCTGTCCAGATTTCTATCAGAGATAGATCTCACCTTGTTGTCAAGGGTGAGGCTGTATAATGATAACCAAGGAGCTGGGAAGTTAGCCATGAATCCTGTTTTTCACTCACGCTCAAAACACGTAGACATAAGATATCACTTTATCAGATAGGCACTGTCAGATCATCCACTGGAGCTGATACACCGATGATAGCGGACGTTTTAACCAAGGCTCTGGGAAAACAAAAGTATTCATCCTGTATCGAGGTTTTGGACTCAAGGATATCGGGATCCGCCAGACGAAAATTTGAAGGAGGGAAATTCCCCGTCTGCCATAGGAAGTCACTATGCGGATCGCTCGTCGATTCGTAACCCTCTATCGCGATTGATTTGAGTTTGTGTTATCTGTACTGTTCGGTCGTTACCACCATTGTTATAATCGTCGTTCCCGCATACACGAGCTACTGTTCGGTTCGCCTGTGTGTTTGTATATTCTCATTGAAATATATTTGGGGGTACGTTCAGTTTAACATCTGTATCGTTATTCGATCGTCTTTTCCATACGCTTTCGTAACAGTTTATAGGCAGGTTCGATGTGGATAATAAAAAAAGAAATAACGGACGAGAAGCCATTCATGGGACTAACAATAGTGATGGTCGAAGAAAATGTCAAGAATGAGAACCATATTATTGATAAGTGTTGTAAGTATTGTCACGTTCAAAATTAATTTCTGAAAAGTAAAAATAGAGTGGATTAGATCACACTTGAAAAAGTCAAAATTACTTACGATAAAACATATCTAATATTAGTAATACCGAAAGTAATGAACATGAATTAGAAATTATTGATAATATTAATAGCGATTATTAATAACATCATATCTGGCTCAACTGATGCATGTAGTAGCACTAGTAGCAACAATCATTGTAACGTAAATGATACATCAGATGCAATGTCTTCTACAATAGTTATAATCAGGAGTGTCGACTATGTGATTGATGTAAAGTAGTCCACATTTGAAATTTTTCCATATATGAAATTCCACACTTAGAAATTCGAAGAATATAGAAATTATTTTTTGATGAAATATAATAATAACTTATAATAATAACTTACTATTTAATATTTTATTAAAAATGAAAGTTGATTAAACTATATATGATAAATTTCATATTTATAATTCAATCGGCGATTGCCTCTTTTACGATTATTGATCGATATTTCATTAGTGCCCAGATATAGCGCTTCGACGAAAGTAACATTGATTGTATTATTGCAATACCATGTATAAAATTTTGACAGGAGAAAATTAAAACTACATCGAATGATGTTTTTGATATATAGTGGAGGCCAGAAAAATCTAGTTCTATTTTAAAAGATGCCGTTAATTTTCTTAAAGAAGATATATTAATTTTCTTAAAGAAGAGAAATTGTCAGAATATACAATACAAAAATGATAAAACTCCTGCTTACAATCTCAATATCCTGTATTGCGAAAAAATCTTTTTCAGCTCTTAGGAGATGCTTATGAATATATACATATATTCATTAATTTCTTTTAGCTACTTTTAGCTACTTTTAGCTCTTATATAAACATTTTTGTAACAGTATTCAATATTCACATATGAAGTCTATTATATAAATATGTATATATATAATAGACTTCATATACTATCTTGATCAAAAAGTTCTCGGAATTCATTCAGAAAATTCAAAATACAAGTTTTATTCATCAAAAGTGATATTGTCCCCTTCAAAGAATTCCCCATCGACTGCAACGCACTTATGCCAGCGCTTGATCCAGCTCTCGAAACATTTCTGGAACTCTATTGTCGGTATAACCATCAGAGCCATCTTCGATTTTTCCATTACCTCCTTTCAGCTGTTAAAACGCGTTCCCCGTAATGGTTTTTTGACTCGATCGAACAGAAAAAAATCGCAGGGAACCACATCAGGTGAAATGGCTGTTGGATGGTATTCGTTTCGTTCTTGGTCAAAAATTCACGGATAATGATGGTATTGTGCGACGGTGCGTTATCATGATGCAAAATCCACGAGTTGTTTGTCCACAAATCCTTTCTTTTTTGGCGAACTGCTTCACGCAAACGTCTCATAACGCCCAAATAATACTCTTTATTAACTGTCTGATCTTCTGGCAAAAATTCGTGATGTATAATACCGTTATAATCCATGAAAACCGTGAGCATCGCTTTCTTTTTTAAAACGACGTGGTTTTTTTGGTCTTGGCTCATTTGAAGCTTTCCATTCATTCGCCTGATGTCTGGATTGCGTATCGTACTCATAAACTCACGTCTCGTCTCCTGTAATGATGTGTTTGATGAATGTTGGGTCGGATTCAGCCTTGGAAATTATGTCTTTGGCGATGACAACGCGGTCCCTTTTTTGCATGAAATTCAGTTCCTTCGGGACCAACTTTGCAGCAACACGGCGCAAATCCAAACCATTAACTACAATGTCCTGAATGGATCCATAAGCAATGTTTAAGTGCTAGTTCTCTGATAGTTAATTTGCGGTTATTGATCAACATTTCTCTCACTTTATTGATGTTTTCGTCGGTTTTCGATGTCGACGGCCTGCCTCTGCGTTCGTCATCCTCGACGAACTCACGTCCACTTTTGAAGCGTTCATATCACTCATAAACAGCTGTTTTCTTTAGAGTATCACTGCCGAAACAGTTTCCCAACATTTCCAAGGTTTTCACACCATTGAATCCATTTTTAACGCAAAATTTAATACAAACTCGTTGTTGCAAATTCAACTCCATTTTTAAAACTGTAAAAAATCGAAAATACATGAGGTAGATGTACAAGACGGCGTAACTTTTACAAATGTCAAGTTATGGTGATAAAATTTGATGGGAATGTCAATGATAGATGTGGCAACTAATCAAAAAAACAGAACTCAAATCAGCTGACTCAGAGTATCACTTGATGGTAATTCCGGGAACTTTTTTGATCAAGGT
>NW_012130093.1:2782293-2802183 GCF_000143395.1 Atta cephalotes | reverse complement strand
ACTAACTACTAAAAACAAAACGAAACTAACTAACTACTACGACTACGACTACACGAAGTAGTACTACTATAGTAGTAGTACGGTACGTTTAGTTATAGTAGTAGGTAGTATATATATATATATATATATATATATATATATATATATATATATATATATATATATATAATATATACATATATAACAGATTGAATATATGCATATAATCGAAATGTTGCAAAAATGAAAGTAATATTTAAACGTAATCATGTGTATGCGCATCTCACCCTCGGATCCCAGTTTTTTTTTGTTACTCCTATGTTATTAAAGGCTTCAGTCCGTCCGTACTACACAAAAATAAAGGAAATATTTGGCAAAAGTAAAGGAAATATTTGGTACAGAAATAATTAGCTCTGCCAAAGATTTAATTTTTTTAAATATGACTGTAATATATTCAAAAAATTTAACAATTAAAATTATTAAATCTATTAAAATTATTAGGTAAAAATATTTCTGAAACTATAAACGATGAATTTTCTAAAAAAAATAATACTTCTATTCCAACAATTATTACTATTGATGATGACCACAATATATGGATAAGCAATATTTTATTATATATATATAATAAAAATAATAGTGATTAATAGCGATATGTTAATTTTTAATCATTTATATAAAAATTGAAAACTTCTAGATTGTAAGAAACGAGATACAGAAAATAATGATAGCACAGAGGCTAAGCGATTATGTCTTGAGAGGGAGAAGATGTCGGTATGAAACTTATTAATGATGTTGGCGATAAAATGTCGACACTATCATCAAGTGGGATGCGTACAAAGTGGTCTTCGCGAAACTTATTTTCACAATCATTGCAGTTGAAAGGGCACGATATATGGATAGAAGCTGACCAAAATGAGGCGAATGCAAGACTGGATAGATATGCGAAACAAAATAAAAATGAGTATGAGGTCCATGCTTTATGGGAGCTGCACGATATAAAATAA
Organism: Atta cephalotes; assembly: GCF_000143395.1. Taxonomy (NCBI): domain Eukaryota; kingdom Metazoa; phylum Arthropoda; class Insecta; order Hymenoptera; family Formicidae; genus Atta; species Atta cephalotes. Next base: position 2,801,197 of record NW_012130093.1, on the reverse strand, counting down.
TAGCAGAAGAATGCAGAAAATGAGCGTAAATAACTCGAGATAACTGAGTTATCAAAAAAAGCTACTAAAATAAAATTAAAAATTCTCAAAAAAGAATATTGTGATATATTTAACAAAGAAAAACATTGAAAACATGAATATTTAAATTGCTACTAATATATAAAACTTAAGCATAGAATATTTAAATTAAGTTAAATTAAATTAAATTAAGTCATTATTTTAATATTAATTAAGTTATTATTTTAACATTAATTAATTAATTAATTAACATTTATTAATTAACAATATTTCAAATAAAATCTTATTATAATTTACTTTGATTGTCTTAATTACTTAAAATAATTGAGAATTAATGCTTGACGCGCAGCAATGTCTTCAAGTGATTGTACACGTATAGGGTCGTTTGGAATTGATTCGTCCAACGGAAATTCAATGTTATTTTGCTTCGTCATTAATTTGTAGACTTATATTGTGAAGGATCGCACAAGCAACAATAATATTGGAGACGGTTGTAAGGCTATTTCCTAAACCTCTTTTTAAACACGGAAATCTTCTTTTCCAAATTCCAAAGGCTTTTTCAATTACATTTCTAAGTATTAAGTGTGAGAAAAAGTTCGTGGCGTTTTTTAAATGCCATCTAACGGGAAAAATGCCACGAACTTTTTCCCATACTTAATATGTTTATGTGTTCTGTTATATCGTTCTTTTGCTGCATTTTGTGGATTATTTACAGGTGTAAAAAGAAAACTTGTAGAAGCACATGCAGCATCACAGCAGAGAACCATGAATTTCTCGATCTAATAATTTCTTATATATTCTAGATGTTCTGAATATAGTTGGGTATACTTCCCGCATATCTTGCTATAATATTCAAAATATATTTCTGGTATGTGATCCTGCTATAGCCTATCAATTAATATTTATGTATTTTAGAAATGTTTATACTTATTTATAGTCTTTCTATTTAATTCTTTTTCTAAGAAAGATTCAAATATAATTAGAACTTTTATAATATTGATAAATATGTATATATTTAAATATATTAAGGAGTGCATATTAATGGAAATATAAGTCTTTCTATTACGGAAGGTTTCTAGATGTTGTGATCCGGATATATTGGATTGTCCGAAAAGTTCGTGCCGATGTTGAAGGAAAATTGAAACGCAGATTTAAATTTTAGTATACATTTATTAAATTATATGGGTTAGTCGGCACGAACTTTCCGAACGAACCCAATATTAACAATACGAATGTATTCCATTAATTGCACCAACAAATTCCAGGGATACCCGGAATATTGCCTACTGTTCCCAGTTGTTAAAATGCAATTTTATATGCAAGTACATCAGCTGCTGTTATTGGAAATTTAATAAACTGCAAGACCAACAATCTTGATATTTTACAATTCGGCTTATAATTGATTGTAACATGTTTAAAAGATCACCGCATACTATCTGTTAAAAAGATAACTGTTAAAAAGACTGTAAAGATTACGCTTCAAATTGTTAGCATCTATATTATTATTATTATTATTCATAAAGTAAAAATGTTTTTTTACTTGAAAATTTCCTGTTGCATAAAAGCGTAAGCAACACAAAACTTGTAATAATGGTAGTATGGGTAGACCTCGTTGTGAATTTTTGTGTAACGCTTCATCAATGAGAGGTAGAATGAAACTTATTATGATATTTTTATTAAATCAATATCTTTTTTTGAATTCAATGTCATTCCACCTTTCGAGGAGATTGTGTGCATCGCGCACATAACGCTTCGATACTCTATCTCTCAAGAAAATGTAATCCACAAATTCGTAAAAATCTTCGTCGATTTCAAAATCAAATTCATTCATTTTAGAAGAGAAATATTAAAGCAGTTTAACTAGTTGTGTCACGTAAAGATTACTGTAAAAGATCACCAACAAGAGGTTAAATCACTCTCGAGATGTTTTGATAGAACTGATTTGAACTTCGATTCAAATCACGAATTTTAAAATGTGAATTATTTCTATGAATGAAGAAATGTTGAAATAAGATTCAGAATCGTGTATGAATAGCTTGAATCATGAATCTGGTAAGCGTTTCTTAAACAAGACAAATGAAAAATTTAAGAAGCATTTTGAAAAGGAGGATTTAAGAAGCGTCTTTGATGTGAAAGATTGACTTGAATCTAGTTCATATCAGATTTTTAAGTTGAATCATGACTATGAATACGGAGGTAGGAAAAAAAAATTAAAACTGGAAACAGTGGAAACTATCGAAGTACATTAGGCAATATCTACTGAGCTTGCAACAATAAGAAATCGTAAAAATTCTTGAAAAGCAAAAAATATATTTTGACAATGATTTTAACAAATTAAAACTAATTTTGACTGGTTAAAACCAGTTTTGACCATTGGCCTCAGGCCAAAACAAAAAAAAACGTCTTTTTGCCAACCCTGCAGTACATAGTTGAAAAGAAAATTTTTAATTTAAAAATTTAACATATTTTAAGTATCGAATTAAATCCATTCATAATTTAAATTAAATTTAACACAAGTTCATTAATCAAATGCTCACTCGTGAATAAATTCAACAAAGTTTTAATATTTAATACTTAATTAGTTTTAATACTTAATTTTGTGCATTTTATCAGCTATGTGTCATTTTAACTAATAAATAAATGTATTAAAATTGATCCATTTATTTATTATTTCATTATGTATATTAATAAATCTAATATATAAATTATTTTCAATGTAATAACAGAATCGCAAATAAAATAAAATTCAATGGATGTATAATAAAAGCAAGCAAAGAAAAAATTATTGAAATCGCAAATGAAATTGCAAATTTGTACGCAACATTTCCTTTCCAATTATGAAATATCTTGCATTTTGAGAAATGCTTAATGAATTACGCCCCGGTTATAAATCACCTAATCGTAAAAATTTAGGAGGATCACTGGATAAAATTAGTGAACAAATCGATTTAAAAATGACTGTAGATTTATTTTTTATTAGATGAACGTTTCAACAGACCAATTATTATTCTGCAAAACGAATGGTCTAATATACAAAATGATCTGATTATTGCAACTTACTGGCAGAAATTCCTAATTATTATCTGCAATGAACTGTGGGGCTGAAAAAAAACAGCGCAATATTGTGCGGAAATTTTATTGAAAGCCATCGAATTGTGCAAAACAAAATATAAAAAAGATGTATTTGCCGTAGTTATTTACTGACAACAAGAACAAAATGTTATTGAAAAAATATATAAGAAAAAAACTCCAAAATTTTAACATATGGATGCATTTCGCATTATTTAAATTTAGTAGAAAGTTCAATAACTCCTAAGACTATAATAAAACTTTAGTTGAGATCAAACATGGCGCAATCATCAACTTCGATGGTTATGTCAGAAAAATAGAAAAATGCCCCAGATTCTAAACGATACTAGATGGAATTCACAATTACCATGCGTACAAACATAATCAAAATTATACTATATATCGAAAAATTATAAAAGAATACCCAGGTGAAATAAATGACATTAAACGAAAAATTAACGATATAAACATCTATAAAAATTCTCTGGACTTGGAAGAGTAACTTAAAGCTGTAGGTGCAAAACTTGATCTACAAGGAGAAATGTTATTTTGGCTGATGCGTCGATGTATTATATGAAGAAAATTATTAAACAATATGAACTTATAGAAGAAAGAATATCAATACAAGGTTTATACAAGCAATGCAACCATTTCACTTTTTAGCGTATATGATGGATCCGAAATATCTAGATAAATATACTCAGTAAATAAATTATTATTACTGATACAATAACAAATAACTCCAAACCTAAAATATTACTAAATTAAGAATATTTTTCGACTTTTAATGCAATACATACTTAAACCCACTAGATTTTCCGTAATTATAAAGATTCAATATCAATTGGTTAATTTCATTAGAATCTAGGAAATTCAAAGAGAATTTATCAATATGTTTTCAAAATATTGTGATTATGAAACTTATTACATATTATATTTTATTTTTTATTTTTAGAAAATTCGTTGAATTGGAGAATGAAGCTGAAGATTGGCTGGCAGAAAATTATCTTGAATATTTAACTGGTGTAATGTTATTTAAAATAAGATACTGAATTTTATCTTAAGACCTGTTTATTGTAGATATGCTAGCTTATAAGTGACGGAGCATTATGAGTATATTTAGACCAGGTATTATCAATTTTCAAAAACAAGAAATGTATTTTTTTTCAAAATTATATGGTTGCTCAGCTATTTCTGCAGCTATCAAAAGACTATTTTCATCATTTGGCTTAATATGGAGTACTAAGAAATAGGCTGGAAGTAAAAAAAAGTTGAAAAACTCGTTAAAATATATCGATATTAGCAAATCAAAAATAAAACCGAAGATTTAGATTTTTAAATAGATATTTTTATTAAATAGATATTAAAAAAAAAATAAAACTAAATATATTTAGTTTTTTATGAGTTTTTATTTATATATATGTATTGTATTTTTAGTTTTCATGAGTTTTATATTTTTTGTTTTGACTTAAAATATAATAACTAAAGTTTTAATTTTTAGTTTGTCTAGCTAATTTAGCTTTTTACCTTAATCTTACAGTATTATTGCAATTATAAGTGTAATATTATTTATATAATTAATTTTATTTTATAATAATTACATAATTACGGTCATTACATTAGATATTAAGTAAAAATATATAATATTAATAAACGAAATTAATAATTACATAATAATACAGAATTTCTTTCAAAGGTTAGCCTTCTTTGAAAAGAACAGAGATAGAAATAGAAGAATAGGAATGTGTATTTTACTAATTATATTTTAATCTATTATATCGAATTTAAGAGATATTACTTTTATCGTATAAATCTTTAATTTTTTCAACAATTTTCCGGTAATTCAGTTAATATAATTCCAATGTTTTAAACCATTTTCTCATTTTTATTAGAATTCTTCTTAGCACATTTAGAAGAAAATCCGCACACTTCCATTCATGCAGTTGCTACTGAAACTGGTTTACTTAAGAGTTCTGTTCATGAGATGGTAAAACAGAATCATTATCATTCTTACAAAATGACTAAAGCACAATATTTACGTATAACTGATTCACAATGTTGTCTAAATTTTGTAGCATGGCTAGTTATCATATACGAATCAGTTATCATATACAAATTTTATATAGTATTTATATAGTTATCATATACAAATTTTGGAATCATCAGCAAGTTATATATAATCAATGATCAATGTTGGTTAAACGATCTGTTCTTGATGAGTCACTATCAAGTTCCCAAGACTGAAACGAATCTGATATGTGAAATTATAAAATTGTAACAATATGTAGTGAAGAAATAATTCTTTGTTTCATTAATCTCATGACTATAAGGTCATCTCAAGATCAGCAGATTTTATTAAACTTGTCTTGACATCAGTTACAATATTATGAAATAAAAAATATGTAATGCCATTTAAAAAAGTTAGGGTGATCTTGATTTTTTTCTTAAAAAAGAGTATTTTGCAAATTTCTAATATTGCAATTTGTAGATTAAAAACTGACTAATTTTTATCCAAATTAATTTTTGTTAGATCATCGGAAATGCCGGAAAAATCGTGATCACAGTTACGTCGGATATATATACATTATGAATTTAATAAACTGATAATTAAAAAATAATAAATTGATAAATATGTTATTTTAATAAGTTTTTGTTTAAAAATGCGAAGGTATATTAATATTATACAAAACAAGGAAATTTGATATATATACATCTAAGATACATCTAAGTTTTTGCAATTTGTACTTGGGTTTTTATATTTGGGTTTTTGTAAACTGGATTTTTCTGGGCCACTCTGTTTGGAACACGGTCCGATTTAGACTACTCTCCCCAATAGTAAAAGTTCAATAGTTGATGTCTGATGACAAATATTTTAATATATATCTACGTATGCGTTTCGATTTACTCTAAGTTATTTTCAATGAAATTGAACATATTAATTCGATCTTGTGCTTATATATAGTTGTACAACAACTATAATGTCGATCATCCGCCATACTAAAGATTTTTTAGATTTATTACAGTTTATTGGCCGGAAAGAATAAAAAATCTAATAAAATCATAAAAACGGCCATCATGTTCTTTAAATGAAATGGAAAGCGGATTAAATATTGGAAAGAAAGATGCAATGTCTGGAGACACTAGTAGTGTCTCGGCGCTAAGCTTTGGCGCGATACACGAACGTGCATTCTTTACGCGAACCGGCGAGTTGCGTCAGATCGAAGTTATCGGAAACTCAATAAGAGCTGAATCAATCAAGTTTTAAGTGTGCTCAATCAATTGCAACCGCTCGAAATATATAATGAAAATGTTTTTATTTTTTCTGTATGTCTTCTCCCTAAGTGGAGATATCGCGACGCAAAGTTCCGAATTGCCACTTTTTCAGATTAAGATACGTCATCGACCCCATTCCACACCTTTCGTGTCCTTCTGACATTCTTTACGCAAGGAGTACTAGTTTCGTATCCTTCTGACATTCTTTTCGCAAGGAATGCTAGTGATATACATGATCAGCGAACGTGTCTTCCCACTTAACCAAATCTTATCTATCTCAAATTAATGAAAAAATTATGAAATGATGCGCTATTTATGCGCTATTATTTCCAAGCATTTTCGATTTTTGCACTATAACCCTTAAGGCACTTCTCTCTTGGAGCGAACAGCAATATTCACTCCTAAGTCGTTTAAAATTGCAAAATTAAATACTGTGACTATGCAAAATAATTCTTTGATTTATGCACTACTATTGTAAGCATTTTTGATTTTTGCGCTGCAATTCTTAAAACACTTCCCTCTTGGAGCAAATAGCCATATTCACCCCTAAGTCGTTTAAAATTGCAAAATTATATACTCTGACTATACAAAATAATTCTTATTAAATAATTCTTGATATCAAATCCTTTATGATACACTTCATTAAAGTTAATATTATTTAATTTGGTATCCGAATTATATAGAATTTAACTTGCCGCCAATTGTTGACATCAAATTTTTTTTACGAATAATACATAAAATTTTGAGGAACTTGGCATTGATTTTGTTGATATCAAATCTTTTACGAATGATACGTATTATTAGAGTTAAGTAAATACCAAGAGATATAGTAGTATCATCTGTGTTTTACTTTTTAATTGGTTAAGGTTGTAACATCTTTTAATTTTTCATTTGATACATTAATTTTTTCGAAGAATAATAATTTTTGACAGAGAATTAAAGTTGCCATTACTTTGGTTGGAATGAAAAGATCTTCAATAAGAATATCCTTGAAAAAGAATTAAAACTACTATTAATTGGATTGGATATTTAGTATTATGTACAGGGTGCGCGTCCAACCAAAATCTGGACAAATCGAACAATTTCTTTAAACAAAATTTTTAATGAAAAATTAAATGTTACAAAAAATCCTTTTATATGGCACTTGGAGGATCCTTGTAGAGCACAATTATTCGATATATTTTCCTTTAGCTTGAATGAACGGCCTCTATTCTCGGTCTGAAGCATTCGTATGCACGCTAATGTAGCGCTGGCAGACGAATGCTGCCTCAATAGCAGTCCTTAATGTGACCTATGATATCACATTGGAAAGCCGAGACTTGTTTGTGACTTGATTCTTTCAACTACGCTCCATACGTAGTAATTCAAGGGATTTAAATCTGGGTTGGGGGGCCAGAATTCCTTCGACCAAAACATATCGATGTTGTCTGAGAGCCAATTTTGAATCAAATGACTCAATGCACCGTCCTGCTGAAAAACATATGGCCTTCCGGACGCCACAGTTTCCATCCACGGCTTCACTACATCCATTAGAACGCGCAACATTTGCCCTAAGTCATCCGAAATCAGCGCTTGAGCCCTTTCAACAACTGCGGGGATCCTCGCGGTGCATTCTTTCGAGCGCACTCTTCCTCACTGACATACTGTTTTAAAGCCGTATATTTTGCCACAATGTATTATATCATAAATGATCTGTCCAAAGAACCGAATTATTTCTGTTGCTGAGCAGCGCGAAGATCTTCGATGATCGCGGCTCTTCGATTATACTCCACACTTGGTTTCAACATCGCGGCCATTTTGAGAATATGACTGTTTACTAGAAACATCAGGTTTTCTCGGATGCCAACAACAACTTCTGGCGAAGGAATAATATAACGGAAAATTTAAATTGAAATTTGTCCGGATTTTGGTGATACATTCTGTACAAAGGACCGATTTTACCAACTCGATTAAGCCGAATCGGTGATTAAATATTAACCATAAGTAGTCAAATCACTAAACAGCAAACACAAAACTGATTCTTTACAAAAAGCACGCTTAGCACTTTTTTACTTTTTTTAAAAAAGATAAGTTTGTATATCTAAATAAATATATACTTACATTTTTTGGTTAACTTGCAACATTGCTACATATTTATTAACATTTTTTCTTCTTTTACCCCTGCAACTGATGAATTAACTGATTAATTAACTGATTTAACAGTTTAACAGATTGATACTTTATCACTTGTAATGATAATAATGGCGGCAACTCCAGCCAGAGAACCAAAATGCCGTTTATGCGATAAAAAATAACACATCGAACCACTATCGTGTTTCCAGATATAATATAATATATTAAAAACATGAAATCATCACAGGTTGAACACAATATATTAGGTGTACAACTTTGCTTGCCTTTTTTTTCCGAAATTCGAGGCTTTATTGTAAAACTGGTTACACAATTAGTTCAAAGTATTGTCCATCGCTGGCCACTTTCTCCCATTTTTCGGGTAGCGTACGAATCCCGCGTCGAAAAAAACTGGTCATCTTTTGAGGCTATCCACGAATCGATCCAATTTTTTACTTCTTCATAAGACCAGAAGTGCTGGTCAGCCAGGCCGTGTGCCATTGATCGAAACAAGTGATAGTCAGAGGGAGCAACGTCTGGAGAATACAGCGGGTAGGGTAGGATTTCCAATTTCAACGTTTTCAAGTATGTCTTGACCACTTTCGTAACATGGGGTCGAGCATTGTCATGCTGCAAAATCACTTTATCGTGTCTCTCGTTGTATTGCGGCCGTTTGTCTTTCAATGCTCGGCTCAAACGCATCAATTGCGTTCGATACCGATCGCCTGTGATTGTTTCAGTCGGTTTTAACAATTCATAATATACTACGCCGAGCTGGTCCTACCAAATACAGAGCATGACCTTGGACGTCAAAATCCGTTCTTGAAGCGTTGAAACCACTCACGACACGTTCTTTCACTAATAGCGGCCTCACCATAAGTATTTGAGAGCATTCGATGCTGAGCCTCAGCCGCAGATTTCTTCATATTGAAGCAAAAAATTAAAGCCTCCCGCAAATGACGAGAATTTGGATCGTAAACTGACATTTTCAATCGAGAATAACTTTATGATGCAGACACAAATCGACTAATGTTTCTATTATGGGGTTATGTTGACAGATGCCCAAGTTATTGTATAACGTCTATGATCTATTTATTTCGACCACCACTTACCGCTAAAGCCATCTATAGGAAAACGGCGGAAGCAAAGTTGTACACCTAATATTTAACATTATAAATAAAATATAAAATTGATAAATCTTTGTCATCTTATTGTCAAGTGAGTTTAACTATTTTATTGTTGGATAGTGAGAAAAAGCAAAGTCCAAAGTTAAAATTTTATTATTAAAGTCATCTTCAGAAAAATGAATTATGAAAATCCAAGTCAAAAAATGGAATCTGTGTAAAAAATAACTAATACATATTGTAAATTATGATTAAATTAAATGAAATTACAAACTTATAAATATAAAAATTCGATCCTGAATAAGCTATGAATATACGTATAATCAAGTATTGAAGACTTCAATATCTAACGCAGGCGGACAAATGAGGCAACAATTCGTGTGAAATAGAATATACAATACAATATGTTTTTACTGTAGAAATCAAGATTGAAATTTTATTTTGAAATTTTTATTTTGAAACCGATTTTAATAGGCAAATATATGATTCAAACGTTCCATAAATTTATATGTTTGTTGTTCTTTATTGCGAAGCATTTCAGAAATTAATATTTGTTGTAGTTCAGTTCAGAAACTGTTCTAATACTTTTACATTATCCCAATCAAATGAGTTATTGTAATTTTTAATGTGTTTAGAAATCGTGGAGTGTTTAGATGAATCTAATTTTATGTTATTAAGAGCTCTTTAATTCTTATTCTTAACTGTTTTTTTGTCTGGCTTAACATAAGATACGCTGCAATCTTTACAATTAATTTTGTATATTACATTATTTTTAGATTTAATTTCAGTAGTATCTTTATATTTTTATAAACCTTTCGATTTAGTTTAAACATTTGTAACCTACTGTTACGATTTATTTAAACAAATAGTAACTTTATTATTATATTTTTTATAAAAGAAGTAATGAAATATTATACATTCAGTACTTACATCAGTATTCTTATTCTTTGTAGTCGACTACATTCCTTATTAAAGAAGTTTCTTTAATCTAATATTAATTTCTTTAAATATTAATTCCAATGGATAGCCATTCTCTAAGAGCATTTTTATAACAAATTCGAGATTCTCATTCTGAAACATAGAATGAGACAAATCAATTGCTCTAGCAATCAGATTATAAATAATTCCAATTTTTTGGCATAGCGGACGATTTGAATAAAATGATAAACATCTGCCCGAGAATGTCTTCTTATAGAATCAATTTATGTAAATTTGGTCATAATATTCATAAATTTGACCTTAATATTCAATGAAAGGTCTAAAAAACTTTAACTACAATTATATTCAATTTCAAAGTGCAAACAACTACGGAAATTATTAAATATTGATTATATTCTGAATTTGGTTAGATGTTTCCAACATCAACATACTTATAATAAAATGGCAATTCTAAATTCAAATTTTAATACTTTTTCCTCTAAATCTTGCAACAGTAAGTTCGCAATTATGGAAGACAACGAACATCCCATTAGCGTGCCAAACGTTTGTTTATAAATCTTGTTAAAAGTGAAATGCGTAGAAGTTAACATAAACTTCAATATAAAATAACAAATGGGAATGCTTGTATTCCTCTCAATTTGATTCAATCTTTTTTCATGAATTGCAAGATCTAGAGGAATGTTCGAAACATCGAGATAATGAAAAACTGATGTTATCAGAATTATTTACGTTTTATAATATTTGATAGGATTGATTTTATTAATTCTGTTTTTGATTTATCTATCAACCAATTTAATTTTCAGTGTAATTGTGTATCCATGGCTATCTTTTTCGAAAGTTTTAAAAAAAAAATCGAATAATGTTTTATCAAGTCATCCCAAACATACTGTGGTAACATGTTTGATAAATTAGATGGAAAAACATTAATTGTCTATTAAGAGATGTATTGATTTATGTAAATCAAATATTTTTAATTAAAAAATGTTTTTCTTTAAATTAGTATCTTATCTAATTTTTTATTCGCCTTATAATGTTTAAATTGTAAGTTATGAGAGAAATTATTAGAAAGATGTGATGGACAAACATTATTAGAAATACATAATTTAAAAAATATACCTGTGATATGGCTTTTATAAATTTATAATTAATTCGACTCCTGGCCGAGGTAATATTTTTCGCAATAAGAATTAATTATTTACAAATCATTCAACAATATTCTTGAGGCTTACATGGGTGCTGTCTATATAATGATTATGCGTTTCGCGGGTTTCCTCTAGATCCATTCTTAGAATGCCAACGTTTCGTGAGCCTTGCAGTCCACTTCATCAGAGCGAGGAGCCTAATATTAAGCTATCCTCCGGACTGTTCCTTTTATATTACGCTACTAGTTGGAGTGATGGCGGAAAGAAGAGAATTGGGGGAGGGGGAGATGAGGGAAATTGATCGGTCTTCAATAACCGAGAGAATGGTTTTCCATATTTTATTTATGTTGTAGAGTGTTTTTGTATCTTTATGACTTCTCTATATTTTCTTGGAAAGTATGATGTAATGTTGGCTATTGTCGTTTTGTCAAACAGTATTTAATGTTCTGTGTTTCGATGTTGTGTTCTGATAATGCTGACTGCGTGATGTGTTTTAGCCTGACATCACGTTGGTGTTCTTTTATTCGTAGATTAACCATTCTCTCAGTTACATCATACTTTCTAAGAAAGTATAGAGATACAAAATACCCTAACAATAAATAAGAATTTCTAAATAGAAATAATGACTACAACACACATAAATAAAATATGGAAAACCATTTTCCCGATTATTGAAGATCGATCAATTCCTCCCCCCTACCCACAATTCTCTTCTTTCCCCTCACCCTCCAAGTAGTATAATATAAAAGGAACGATTCGAAGGAATAATTCAGTATCAGGCTGCTCCTCGCCCTGGTGAAATGGACTGCAAGGTTCACGAAGCATTGGGACTCCAAGAATGGATCTGGACACGAAACCCATGAAACGCATAATCTTTATATGTCATTCAACATTATTAAAATCGTTTCGAAGATACGAAAAAGCATTAAAAATTTGTTAAATTACTAGTCAATTTAACTTGTGATATTACTGCGATAGTTTAGTGGAGCTAGCGTTTTTAAGATCGAAAAATTATTTCGGCGCACGTTTCTAAGGATTACATAGTATATAAATTTACACAAGAATTATACGTGCATTTAAGATATAGCTAAAAGCTAAAGCATTTACGGTTTTGATAGTTTTCTATAGTTTGTGTTATCACATATATACGGTCCTATAATATAATATATACCATATTATATTGTTTATAATTAATATCAATCTAAGTTAAAGCCTCATGATTATTAAAGTATTGATAAATAAATAAAGTCAAAATAATAAAGATAAAATTTAAAGGGAAAGTTATTAGAACGCATTGTGCAACCTGCGTGCAAATAAATTGAAATACGTAATATCTAGCTCGAGATTGCTAAGCAAAAATTAATAGTTAGAAAGGTAAAGAAACATAAGCAACGGATCTTTATTATAACATACATTAAGAATTAAATTAGTTTTTTATCTATAAATTAATCGGAAACCTATATTGCAATGATTGCTTAACATAAATGATATTAATACTGGTTCTAAATCCTGATTTATCTGTTGGACGACTTTTTGAGATTATGTTTTTATCGAACAAATACTACGCTTTTAAAACAATAGATAGCTGTATTAAAATCCTAAAAAATTCACAAACACTACAGAAACTTTCAAAATTTGGGTTTTTCTGGAAAAAACTGAGTTTTTGCCAATCCTGGTTCCAAATAAACCTTTTTAATTTAAATGAAAACAGTTAAGCAGATTTTCATGCTATTTATTGTATATAATGTAAAGTCCTTATAAGATACCGAATATGACAGTAGTTCTTTATTATAATATTCATAAAATAAACACAAATATGTATTTTCAGTCATCGTGCGAAAATTTTTTTAAAAAAGAAAATCCTTGTGAATCGTTATTTAAAAATTTGAAAGGTAATTGATTTAAGATAATTTAAAGAGTGAATTCAAAAAAATAGAATTCAAAAATAGAATTCAAAAATATCAAATATCATATCAATTTTGTGATCACTTTTTTTGCGGTTTATTGTAAAATTTGTTTCCAAAATTTGGAAGGACCCGTGTAAAAAACAGGACCCAAATAAAAAACAGTAGATAACTTATAGGCCTCTAGTATTAGTGAATCAATAGTTCCACATCGGATCGGAAAAAGCATTTTTATATTTTCCATTATAGCTCAACACAGGTGAGAAATATATCTGAAGGGAATTAAATGATCTTTCCAAGCATCTTTGATTTTACCAAGGATCGGACTTTATTTTCTACCTTATAGAGAGCAAAAACTGCAAATAGGTCCTACCATATTTATTCCATTCTCCCCTTTCTCACAGAGTGCTGACTCCTACTTCCCTACGTATTCTTGTCTTGTTGTTTGATTAAATTTATGTAAGTTTAAAAATTAGTTGATGTTCTTTTGTGATCTGCCTCCTTACTCTGTGGAAGCAGGAGTCATTAAATAATAAGAAAAAGATGCGACAGGCCTTTTGCGACGAAAGTACTTTGTATGTCAATTATCCTTAAAAATTTAAATATCAATTTTTGAAATCATAATAAAAGTAAGTAAATACAGATGCAAAATAAAAAATTAATTATCAAAATAATGGATTGAACCATAAGTTAAATGTACATATTTATATTAACATAGAGGAGAAGATAATATTTATAACATCCTATTTAGAATAATTGCGTTCAGCAAAGAAAGCAGCTTTGCTATTGTTATAAAATTCTTTGATATCATTGGTTTATTTGTTTAAATCTATAAGGATATGTTTAAATTTAAAAGCCAATTGTACTGAAAAAATTTTATAATAGTTGCTTCTTCTGCTGAACACAACCATTGTTTTATAATAATTAAGTAAATAATAAATAATTTAATTTAAAATTTAATGGTTACATTTATCAAAGTATTGTTTAATCAAGTTTAGACTCAAAATTATGAAACATTTAAGGGCATTCTACAATGCGTTGCAAACAACCGTTGCCAGTTGAAATGTTCGTCACAACCAATCAGAAGCATAAATAATACCATTAATGCTTCTAATTGATTGTCGTAACAAACTGTTTTAATTGGCAATGGATTTTAGAACGTTTGCAACGTATTGTAGAATGCCCTAATTCCTAAAATAATGCTGTACGAATTTTATGGGAAATGAGTTTCGGTCAAATTGCTTCACATTTTAATATTTTGTAAATTCATGTCAAGCTGATTAAAGTTCTTCATGGGCACAAACCTCCAAATAAATATCTTTGTTTTTGCTCTAGGACCTTCGGAGTTTTTATATTTTATAATATTATTGTACATTGTAAATCAAATTGTGAATTTAATTTATAATGTTTAAATAATTTTAAAAAATGAAAAATTCTCTCTTCGGTTTGACACACATTTTCTTTTCTGCTTCCTATTTTCTTTCTATTTTATGCATAATTTTAAAATTATTTTTGGTCTGAAAAATAAATGAAACAATAAAAACATGATATGCCAATAATATGACATACCAGTAATATCCAGTTTCAAAATTTTAATATACTATTAGAATCGTGAAACTTATACGTTTCTCTTTTTAATATTATACATTAATATTATATATTAAGAGAATGCACAATAATACTTTGATTGTGATCGTTTTCAGCATTCACACGCTGTAAGCTTCATTCTAACTTTATCACTCATTACTTGCAAAAGGAAGCAAAAATGAAGCTTACAACATGTGAAGCTTACAGCTTAGCATTGGAACCGTACGCAACATTTGTGTACTGATAATTTTATAATATAGTTTTAACAAAATAGTAATGCGATCAATTGATACACCGCGCTCGCTCGTGCTAAAAGTCAAATCGCGCCCCCCGATGGAAGGTTTAATTAAACATATTATAACATGTTTCATCAAATATAACTTCACTCTAAAGTTATAAAAATTATACGAATCTGCTCACGATAGCAAAGTAATGTCAGAACTTCTCTCTTTCTTTTTTGAGACATATTGCGTTGATATTTTTATATACACTCTGCTGAACCTTCTTCTGAATACAAGCTACATCACAGGAGTGTATTTTTAACGCTATCAGCATTTTCCTTCTTATACTTTCCTTATATGTTCAAAGAAGATAGAATAACGCGCCTTAGCGCTACTCTCGGAAGCAGCTACATGTATAAGACACATTTAAGAGAGAAAGGGAGGAAGTAGCTTTGAATACTTTTTCTTCTCATGACTCATAAATTATTATTACGAAAATATAGACATATAGGAATCAAGCGCGAATATCAGTGCGGAAAGAAATTATAATGTTAAATAATTTTAAATAAGTTAAATAAATATAATATATAATATAATGTTAAATAAGTTAAATAAATAACAATCTAAGGTAAATATGCATAAGAGAGCACTTTCTGATGACCTTAATCTTGATATATATGGTCAAGGTCATGATCCCGAGTGACCTTCAAAAGGTTTTAGCTAGCGGTCGCCCTTCGTTATTAACAATCGAAGTTTAATTATCAAAAGTTGGATGATTCTAGACAGTGTAACATTGAAACCCACATGCAATTATGCGCCTCTTAAACAGAGGGGAGGGAGAGGATGAAAGGCCACGCTTCGCGTGAGCACATGGGTTGAAATCCATGTGCAACAATATAATTATGAAAGTTGTGCGTCCTTTTGCAGGGAAGAGATAGAGAGAGAGTCGCTTCGTGTTGAAAGTCAAAATCTATGTAGAATAGTATTTAATATTGTATGTATAGCAGAAATAATACGTTATTTAAAAAATTTTTTTGTTAATAACTTTTTAATAAAGGACCACTGCGGGCTAAAACCTTTGAAGGTCACTCGAGGTCATGACCTTGATCACACATGTCAAGATTAAGATCATCGGAAAGTGCTCTTCTATACTGCATAATTACCTAATTTAAATATAAAAGTATCATACATTAACAATAAATACATTACTTTAAATACGAAGTGCCACTATGGTCTGAATGTTAAGCTGTTGAACTATTATATATATTCATTTAAATGAATTAATTTCAGAAATGATAATTGTGTGCCGATGTCGGACTTTCGACGCAATCTGAAATATTAATAATCCCCTTAAATTTCCCAAATTTAATCTTAAAAGACTGTAATAAACTTATTGCGAAAAGTCCGACTATATAATTGCGTCGACACGCAATTATCATTTCTGAAATTAATTCATTTAAATGAATATATATATATATATATAATAATTATATGTAACATAAACGGTTTTGTTTCTAATCTTATTAAAAGCAAATTTATAATGATAACATGTTTGTGCTCTCGCTTTGAATCCTCAGATCATAATAAATAAACACGTTAAAGTATAGTCAAATAAGTGTAGATATGCTATTTCTGTACGTGATACAATGTGTTGTTTGTAAGCAATTGGCTGACCGAGTAAAAAAGATTTCAAAAATGAGTAAAAATGTTAAAACAATACTGAGTAATAAGAATATTAATAAAAATAAATTCACTTACCAACATACAATCATGCAACATACGCAACTCGCAAATATAGTCAAGAATATAATCCGATAAAAAATTTGTCATTATTTGAGTATAATATAAACTAAATAATGGAGTCCAGATTGAAAATATATAAAATAAATTAAGTATTGTCAAGACATGGTCATAATAAGACAAGATACAATGAATGATTGAATGAAAATATTTTTAGTGTGACAAAATTAAAGATTGTTCATAAAATGATTGAGCAAAAATATTTTTAGTGTGGCAAAGTTAAAGATTATTCATAATAGATAAATACGCTTTATGAAGACTTTTATTAGTGTTTGTGAATTTAAGTTGTTCTTTTGTCTTTTGATATGCAGCATCTCCGAAATCAATCTTTTTTCTATGTACGGTTTTTC
This sequence comes from Atta cephalotes, assembly GCF_000143395.1. Classification (NCBI taxonomy): domain Eukaryota; kingdom Metazoa; phylum Arthropoda; class Insecta; order Hymenoptera; family Formicidae; genus Atta; species Atta cephalotes. The sequence continues at coordinate 2,783,661 of NW_012130093.1, read as the reverse complement.
GTTCAATATCTCTGTCTCTTCCCATGAAAAATCATGATCAAATTGTAATTTATATTCACTTAAGCAGTTAGATGTTTTCCAACAAATTTGGTTTTTAAATTCGTTCGAAATTCTAGTTTTTAGTTGTTTGGCCGATATAAGAGGTATCACAATTTTTGCATAAGATTTTATAAACAACAATGTTCTTGGATAAGGATTTTTATGAACTTTAAGGAGAGATTCTAGTCTAGAAGTCTAAAATTTAGTCTAGAAGTTTAAATTTATGTATTTTTTACCAATTTTTTTTATAAGGAAAGAGATGTCAAAATAATGCTTTTTGCATTATATTTTTTATATTTCAACATATAAAAAAATTTTTTTATCTTTAGAAATGTAGAAAATTGCGACTGTAGCCTACGGGTGCACTAAGGCATGCAGCGCGTACGTAACATTTTAATACGTAATTTTTTCAACGTAAATAATATATTGGCGTATGGCCAATTAGTGGGGAATCTCAACTATCGACATTTTGTGAGACAAATAAACCAATGCAATTATTAAAATGTATTAAATTTATGGGACCATAAACCTCATTTTATCTGAAAAATTTTAAAATATTTACAGGATGACTGCTATTTGAAATTAAGTGTCAATTTTGACGAACTTTTTTTCGTTTTCAATCTGTTTAAAGAAATAATTATTTTGGAAAATTTATAGCATTTTTAGATTAAGGTTTCATAAAAATGGTCTCATAAAAATGATCTATTTTTCATAGGAAAAAATTTCATGCCAATCGGATAATTGGTTGAAGCTGTTTCACATTTCCCACCAGTTTGGAAAACGTGAATTCAAGAAAAACGTTTTAAAAAAATTCGTTTAAAATTTGATTTTAAATTATAACTTTTTGTTAACTATAATATTTTGTAACTTACATTTAATCAGCGATTCCTGGCTTATAAATCAATCCTTAAGTTTCGATTTAGGTAATAGTAGAAATCTATAGAAATTGCCTTATCAACTAAGATTCTCTTATCAACTAAGCAAGATAAACTTCGCGCGCGTCGTACCGTTAATCTCACTTGATTATCGACCAGTGCAAAGTCTGATTCAACATAATTGCTTTAAAATTTTAAATATTGCAAAATCATTATAGGCATATTCTATAAACTTTAGAGATGTAAAAAATGTAAAAAAAAAATCGATTTTTTTACCCTCCAAAGTGTAGAACCTCCCCTTAATAAATCATTTATAATAATTCAGATTAAATACAATAATTCAATGAATCAATTAATTCACAATTATTACTGATTAAATCTTGAAGCAACATGTCTGTTCTTTTATTCTTTAATTTTAATTTTAATTTGTGATGACCTTTGATTGGTTTTATTA
>NW_012130093.1:2775691-2778144 GCF_000143395.1 Atta cephalotes | reverse complement strand
AGCAGCTGTAATCACGTAATGAATGTGTTTCCACGATATTAGATTTAAGTTATTTATTAATTTTGAGCAAAGAAGATGGCTCAAAATAAAGCCAAAATGTTCTGATATTTGCGCTTTATTAATATTAATATAAATTTTGCACAATCGATTTCTAGCGCTGACTTCTAATGACTAGATGTATACATATTTTTTTTTTCGTAAATTCATTAGTTTATTTATTATAAAACGAAACTCTAATATCTTGATTGTTAAATTGAGTAAACTTTTCTGAGATAGAAGGAACATATGGGAACATATGGAAACATACACTGTAAACCATGATGATTGTTTAATGATCGATTAAAGATTAGAGAGAGGTCTATCTTTAATAAATATTTTAAGTGATTGTGAATCGTATGAAAAACAAAATGTAATGAATAGTCGTTTTTAAGTAAAATATTAATTATAAACGTGAAATTTAGAATGCGAGAAAAATATTCAATCAACTAAGCCTATAATAGTATCTTTTTTCTATGAAAGAAGGTGACAAGACAAAAAACTGAAATATTTACCCTAAAAAATGGATTTATAGTATTTAATTAAATTCAGTGATATTGTTGTTAATAAACGTAATGTTCAAAAAAATTTAATTTCTTTTCCCCAATCTCCATTGTAAATTACATTCTAGGATGAAAAGAATCAAAAGCAGAAAGAACAGAGAACTGTATCTTCCTTTGAAGATACAGAAATAAACATGATAAGATCCTCTACAATAAAACGAAATAGGAGAAGCAATATTTGATAAAATTCTCTTCTCAAAACTTTGCAACACCAAATCTGCTCTAATGGAGGAAAGAAAATGGAGAACTTATAGGAATTCCATACTTTTGTTAGATAGATTATTCTGTCAAAAATAAGAAAACAAAATTCAAAACAAGAGTTTAGATTATATGTTATTTTTTTTAACTATATGTATAATTTCTTTGCGCACCGATTCCCGTGCTTGTCTCCTATATGCCTATATTTTTTCGTGTTTGTAATTCGATTTGTCAGGAGTCTATTATTGTTTATTTTTAATAACTTACTATGTAATTATTTGTATTTCTGTTGTGCTAGTAGTTACTACAGATATTGATGTACAATAATAAATCACATTGAAACAAATATAATGACATATATATTTTATTTATATTTTAAAAAAGTACTCTTTATGTTCAAAACCGCTCTGGGGAGGCAGTTTTGAACGTGTTGTAAAAATAAAAGATTAAGCATTTCTTATGTATTAATTTATTTATACAAGAGCTTTTTTGAAAATATAATAAAAATTAAGAAACAAAAGTTAATAACTTTTAATGATTATGTTAATCATTAAAATAAAATTAAAAACATAAACTCTGCTCTTAAATTATTAAATTTCAACTAGACTATCTTTCTTAATTCTTATAACTCCTTTTTATAAAAAAATTTTTATAAAGCGATTTCTTCAGATTTCATCATCATATCTGAATCAGTAAAAATGCGCATAACGCTATCACAAGAACTCGATAATGAATGGTGCTTTCCAGCAAGCAACACAGTGATCATATCTTCAACATTAACAAGCAACAAGAATATAATGATTCACTGTATTATACTATCATTCCAGCAAACGAGAATGGATTAAAATGGATTCAGATTTTCAGAAATATGGATTCATAAATGTTAAATTGAATCCTTTTCAATCCTGAATGCATTTTTATTCATTTATAGGAATTGCATAAAGCAAATGTCTATTCCTTTTCAATCTTGAATGCATTTTTATTCATTTATAGAAATTGCATAGAGCATATCTCTATGTCTTTCAAAAATAATATTAGCATTTTCTGTGCATCGTGAATACTATTCAATTCAGAATTGTGAATAGAAAGTACAGTTTTTTAACTTCAGTTAAATTCAAAAATAATATCAGCAATTTTTGTGCAATGTGAATACTGCTCAATTCAATATTCTGAATATGAAATGCAGTTTTTCAATCTAATTGAATAAAAAAAATTTTTATTTAAAAATGGATCATAAATGTTACTTAATTATTCGAAATTATAAATAGGAAATTTTAATCTAAGTCCAAAAAAGTTGTAACGTAAATAATTGAGCTATATTCTTTTGTTTTTCTTTGATTAGAAGTAAAATTAATGATCGATGTGAACTCGCAAACCAAATCGAACACAGTCCGAATATTAGGCTAATTACAGCGCGCGACATCGGCCAAGCGAGATTAGATTATTATCCGACACTTACCCAATGTTGTTTCACAGTAATATAAATTGTTTATACTTTATTATACTTGTTAAATGATGATATTTTTACTATATCTAATTTTTATCCGTACAATGATTTGAATTTGGATTTTGATATATGCCATCCTATTTGATATGTACGCTCGTTTTCATAAAACATATTACGGAATCGATTACTTCGAAATGCTCTCAACATAT
>NW_012130093.1:2762818-2775671 GCF_000143395.1 Atta cephalotes | reverse complement strand
GTTAAGTAAGTAAGTAAGAATAACTAACTACCTTACTACTATAAGTAAAATAAGTAAGTAGTGAGTATATAATATATATATATATATTATATATAATTATATATATATATATATATATATATATATATATATATACCAATTTGAAGTAGTTAATTTCGGGTAATAATTATTATAAATGTCTTAGGAATAAAATTTGTAATCCTTAAGTATGAATGTTTTTTTTTTCGATTATTAAACCAGTGTCTCGAATCTAATTCATTTCAATCTATTCAATCCATTTTCATGGATTTAAAGTACGCATTAAAAAATTTTAATCCATTTTAATCCATTCTCGTTTGCTGGGACTTGTGTCCCTTGCTGGAAAGCACTATGATCCGGGAGATTAAAAAAATCATGTCAGATTCTCCAGACTCTACTGTATACATGTACTGTATTTAAGTTACAGGCTCCTGTAACTTATAACTTGGCTAACTATTAAGAGTGAAAAGATATTAAAAAAACTGTTATACTGTCGAAAGCTATTACTAATCTACAGCATAAAAGGTTTCTTATACTTGCGTTATAAATTTTTTAATAATTGTAGATTGTATTCGACGCTCATCAAACGTAACCTTATTATGTGTATCTACGAGTCGTGAAGGATTTATTGCTTGGTCTACAAAGGCAATATTAGTAATGGATGAGACTGTAAGAATAAGAAACTGATCAATTTGAATGTGATTGGTCAATTTTTCACGCATTAAATGTTGTTTATTATAATGAACAGTAGCAGTAGAGGCTGTAGATCAACATCAAATTGATATTGATTCAACATCGATGTCAAATCAATGTCGATGTTAATTTAATGTCAATCGATGTTAATTTGATATTGATTGATCAATCATTTGTAGCTGGGGATGTAATAGGACGTAGAGTAAGCGAAATAGATTTCATTTATGGATTTACTCTACGCCCTATTACATCTCCAAGTAACTGATCGATCAATATTGAATTAACGTCGAGCGATGTTGAATTAGCATCGATTTAACATTGATCGATCAATTATTTCTGGCTGGGCCGGAAAACCAGCTTATTCCCTATATGTCCACAGCCTCTACTGCTACTATTCATTGTAGACGACGCTTTAGGCACACATCAAAACATAAGACAGTAAGTAGTAAACCAATTGGCCAATCACAGTAGAAATCGTAAGGCCAGTAGTAAATCCAATGTTACGATTTCCTTACTGTTTACATCTTACTGTCTTATGTTTTTGAATGTGCCATAGGCTTTATGGGAATTTGCGTAGCTGAAATGTACTATAAAGATGTCTCGCTTGCTTTGTTCAAATCTACCTCTATCAGTCACATTGAAAAAGTATTTTATTTTGTTATCTAGAATGTCGATAAAAATCAAATATTTTATCTCTATTATGTAGATATGGACGTAAAAAAAATAGCACAACAAAATATTAATTATTTAATTATTTAATGATATTAAAATGCTTACGTGTGCGAAACGAAACGTTTAGTACAAAAATACAAAACGCTTCTAGATTAGAAACTAGCTTCTAGATTAACAATTGTAACCGGCAGCTATCACTTGACGATTATCTGTGATTTCTGTATTTCACTGTATTTCAAAAATTATAATTTGTAATCTCAGGAAAGGACAGTTTATTTTTAATTTGTAATTCAAAGCTGCCCCCCTCTTCCTAATTGGAGCTCCTTCCTAACTAATTGGCAATTCAATAATTTTTTCTTCGTTATTTTTTTATGTAATTACATTTGATATGTAAAAGAAGGGACAATTCATTATATTCTTAATTTGGGACAAAATTTGGGTCGCGTTGTAAAGCGACACAAGAATTAAAATTTGGAGTTATCCCTTCCAATTTGGGACGATTTTTCAAGTTGTACTCATCCGGATACGGATTTTTAACGCCTGCAAAAATTATAATAGTGGAATTGGATTTCGATAGTTGCGAATGCTTTCGTCCACCTCGTTTAGTAGCCTATAACGCATTGCGGCGATGATCAGGCCGTTTCTTTAGGATAACGTTGCTTTTTCTTGAAATTTATGCTTAGTTCGCGCAATCGACTAACGGCACCTTTAACAGTACGATTATTGTTAAAGCCCAACTGACGCTTCTCTTATCTTCATTACGCTTGACGATGGAAGAAAAGCGGAACTGATGATATTATCGAGTTAGGAAGTTGCATATGATGATAATTTAACGTCGTATTTAATCTCGGCAATTACAAATTTTGTAATTGCCATTCCGCATTATCGCACAACACGTAATGATCATTAATATTTTAATAATATCATATCATAATAACGTCTGTACATTAACATCTTAGTGTTTTGAGAGAAGATATTATTTTAATTTTACAGAATTTTTAATTATCGCTTGTGTCATTCTAAATATTAAGGATATTAGCGTCTGTTAAATATAATGTATTCATTGAATACTACATGTCGTTTCACTGCTTCAGAATAGCAGGTCTTTTTAGTCTTAGCTACTGATTATACATATACTGAATTCGACTCGTTGATGAAGTGACGATCGATGATTTTTTATCGCGTTAAGTTCAATTGGATGTACTTCATTAGTAGATCAAAAGAAAATCTAAATCGATATTTTGACAATAATTTATACGACATGTCTGAATGTGAAGATCCTAATAAGATTTTTACAAACAATATTAATTGAATAATAATGACTGACAACCTGGCATTTAAAGTTACATATCACTTAAATAAGAATACATATTAAAATATGTTCCTATGAAAAAATTATTTTTATTATTTTATTTATAAATATATTTATATTAGTGCGATTAACACATTTAATTAAAAAATTTATATTTTATACTTATAAATATTACAAAAAATAAAGTTATACAAAAGATAATTTAAATTATAATTTACACAATAAACAATTAATATTTTTTCTAGATTGGAGGTTGTAAGTTTTTTTATGACGCTACGGTAATGATACTGTACCCATTTTTTCTTGGTAACTTTCAACACGAAGTAGAGTTTAAAAAAATTTTTTTTTTATTGAAAATATTAATTTGTTAACTGATTGGAATTGAAAACGTATTTGCTTCGTGACTCTATTTAATCCATGAATTAAGCAAGTTAAATGCAACATATTAGGATAAAATATTCTCAAATGATCACAAGCTTTTATCATATATGACGCAGGCAAGTGCATATATGACGTCTGTGACGAGTAATAATACTTTTTTTCCATTATCATTTGGCCATAATGACAATAGTTTGATAAATCGAGTATGATTCGTTTGTTCCAATTGTTTACATGCAAGTAAATATGGAATTCCTGATTCTCATCTTCGCACATTTTTCCAATAATTAAATTAGCTATATGATCAGAACGACTATCTGTAGTCTCATCTATAGAAATCCAAACATATTTATATAATAATAATTTTTACCAATATTATCACGAATTTTTTGAATTTTTCTATTGTAATATTTTTCGAGATAATTTTTTCGAAACATCGATTCATTTAGGAATTTTTCGATTTGTATTTTTTCAAAAAATTACTCTATATTTTATTATCGTGCATACCAAGGCATATTTATTTACAGTCACTTCACACAATTTATAACAAAATGAATTTGTATTATCTTCTAAATTAATATCTAAATAATCGTGATTTTCAGCTTTATTGGTTTTGTATATTGCAATATTTAAATGTTGTATCAATTACGATTTTCGTTCACATGAAATCTTGAAAGCAAAATTTATTTATATAATTAGATTGTGCACAATACTTAAATTCAGTAATATAAAATTGGAAAATTTAACACATTTCACGTATTCAATACAAATTCAGTACAAAACAAGGATTTGAGTGAACTATTTATTATAAACCAACACAAATACAAAATGTTTTTTTGCTATGAAATATCAAATAATATACATACATCTTTTTTGCATAAGTTACAAATATTTATTCCATCAAAAACAAAACATTTTTCATTCCTTGATCTTATCCAATCGTTAATTGGAATACCAGGTGTATAAGCTTAAATCCGCTGTTTTTTAGTCAGAAAAACACACTTTTTTTCCCTAGGAAGCAAAAACAAATTTATTCAAAGTACTTGCCCTCGCTAACTATACATTTTTCCCATCTTTCGGGCAATTTGTGTATACCACGCCGAAAAAATTTCTCATCTTTCGAGGCAAGCCATCTTCGGACATCTTCGTAAGAATCGAAATGCCGCTCAGCGAGCGCGTGGTCCATCGACGAAAACAGGTGACAGTCAGAAGGTGCCAGGTCTGGTGAATAAGCGGGGGGGGGGGGGAGGCGGAGCACTTTCCAGTTGAGTGTCTCCAAGTAGTTTTGGACCATTGTTGACGTGTGCGATAGTGCATTGTCGGAGGAAAATCAGCTTGTCATGTCTTTTCCGGCCTTTTTTCACGCAGAGCAATTTGATCAGTTGTTGGTGGTAGCGGTGAGCATTAACAGTTTCACCAGGTTTTAAGCTCGTAGTAGATGATGATGATGACATCCTCCTGATCCCACCAAACGCACAGCATCGTCTTCCGTCCGAAGCGATTTGGTCTTGAGGAAGATGTTGGGCGGGATCAACCCAAGATTTCTTGCGTTTAGGATTCTGAAAATAGATCCACTTTTCATCGCCTGTCACAATCCGATGCAGGAACGACTTTCTTTTTTGTCGTCATTGAACCGGCGAAACCAATCTCTGCACGTTGTTTCCGATAAAGCATTGTCGCCATAGACCTCCACAAGCATTCGATGCGATTTGGCAGCCGATTTCTTCAAATGAAACAGAAAAGCAGAGCTTCCCGCATATGCTTTTTTTTTTAGCAAAAAACTAGACATGATTATGAAAGAAAAAATGTATGTTGTTGTATGAAATTGCTGATGTTGTACACTGATTAATGTTGACAGATGTCAAACACATCTAAAAAAAAGTGTGTTGTGTGCCCAGGGTAGCTTTGTACGCTCATTAATGCTACCTATGAGCAAACAGCGGATTTAAGCTTATGTACTTGGTATATCTCTTCTTTTTAATTTTTCTTCCTATTTTACTGAACTTTATAATATTTTTGGAAATATATTCACTCTCTTGCGACTACTTCACAAGATAACAATTAGCAAGTACTGATTTCACGCACGTACTGATTTCAGAACGTCTGAACGTTCGTATGTTCCAAATAGTAATGATAAATATTTACGTATTTTACTTTATTTATTTGATGGACCTATTCTGTAATTTTAACGACTTTAACGATATCATTAAATTGTGCAGCTTGACATTAATATAAAATTGAAATTAATATAAAATACATAAAATTTTTTAAAATATGTAAAAATATGTAAATAGGCACGAAATATGCAAATATGCACAAAATATGCAAATATGCAAAATATGTATAAATATGTAAATATGCAAAATATACACAAATAAATATGCATTTAAAAAATTTTTTAAGACACATTTTTACTTTAATTTTATTCTCCAATCCGCACTGTAAAAAAATATGCAATTGTATAGAAATCCGATGTCTAATAATGATGAATGATAATGATAGATAATGATAGATTGTACATGGAACACTGTTAAAAAAATAACCGAACTTTTTAAATTACGCTGGAGCGTAATTCAATACGCTGTCCTAGCGATTGTAGCATTATAATTATTATAATCTTCCGAGTAATCGGCTTTTTTCACATTATTTATATCTCGTTTAGTTTCAGAGTTATTGTTATTTAAATACAACGTGTTTTAGCATTTGTGGCGATTTTCATGTCCGATTTACGGGAGCAACGATGCAACGTGAAATTTTTTTTATTTCAATGGAGTTATGTATTTTGAATTTTTGCCTCAAAGTCAAATAATCAATCGTCAATACTATGAAGGCGTTTTGAAAAGGTTTCACGAAAAAATTTGCAAGAGACCACCCATAATTGTGGCGAGACAACTCAAGAAGTCTATTTTTTATTGCATATCATTGCATAGTTCAGAAAGTGCAGCAATAAAAAACAGACCTATGATTCTTTCATCATGACAATGTGCCTGCCCACTCAGTCTTGTCAATTCGTAAGTTTTGTGCCAAAAATCAGATGACTGTCCTCCCTACTCCGCAGACCTTGCTCCCTGCGATTTTTTCTTGTTTCCAAAATTAAAATCAGTGTTGAAAGAACGCTGTTTCGATACTATTGACGTTTAGAAGATTTCGTCACTGGCATTGAAGGATATTTCAAAAGAAGCTTTTCGGGACTGCATGAAGTGGAAACACCGCTGGGACAAATGTGTGGATAGAGGAGGGGAGTATGGTAATTTGAAGGAAACAAAGACCAATAAGCTATATTTAATAATAAAAATTAAAAAAAATTCGCTTATTTTTTGAATAAATTCCTAGTATAATGATGAAATGAATAAAAAGAAGAATTTTGCAAATTTCAACAAAAATAAGCAACTTCAATCAGTGAAGCTATTAAAGTTGTATTGTATTTGGAAGTTCCAAAATTGATTGCATATACTGAAAATCTATAATGCACATGACATGTAGCATTTTTCTGCGTGAATATGTATTAATATAATATGTATGTAAATTTTTCATGCATGAATAACCATACATAAATACGCATAAATATGTATAATTATATATATGAAAAATGTAGATGTTCATACATCCTTCTTTCTTTTTTAGTATAACGTGTATAGAAATAATAATAGTAATGTGAAAACATTATAAATAATTAAAAAGATAATTTTCGTACTATTTGTTTTAGAAAAAATCAAGTTGAAGAATGTAAAAAAATTATTTATATAATATTATATATAATTATATATAAAATTATGCATAATTAACGTCTGCCTAGCTGATCTTCTCACTTAACCAAATCTTAATGAAAAAATTATATAATAATGCGCTATTTATGCGCTATCCATATTCACAAGAAAAAATTTTTGCTCATTCCGTTTAGATAAAAAAAAATTTGTATGGGGGGCTGAATAAGTTGTCAATCAGTCTCCATCCATTAAAAACAATCGATTTGGAAAATTAAAATTAACAGAATTTATGCGTTATTTATGCGCTACTATATGCACAAAAAAGGTTAGGTGCAGCGTAAAAATCGAGAATGCTTGGAAATAGTAGCGCATAAATCAGATAATTATTTTGTGTAGTCAGAGTATTTAATTTTGCAATTTTAAACGACTTAGGGGTGAATAAGATTATTCGCCCCAAGAGAGAAGTGTCTTAATCGTTGTAGTGCAAAAACATTACTGTGTGTATATGATAGCTCATAAATAGCGTATAAATCCTGTTTTTAATTTTCCACATCATGTTTTTAACGGGTGAAGGACTGACTGCTTACTCAGCTTTTCCACAAATTTTTTTTTAATATATAAAGAGTAATAAGGCTTGATAATAATAAATAGAAACAATAAGATGAAGGGCTACGAGCCAGAGATAAGAAAAATAAATAATAAAAGTCTATTTTAATTATAAATACGAAATTAAACAACAAATCAAACGTTTCGACACCGATCGGATTATTCTCAATGTTCAAATATTTAAATATTACTCCAAAACGGCAAATTATTATAATTTGATAAATGTAATGTAATATAATACGTATAATTTGCTGAAATGCTTGCAACAATATAGTCATTTCTTTAAACATCCAATGTAATCCAATCAACTTGGATGACATTTTTTCTTTGTGTTTTTCTTTGTGTGTGTTCTTATAGAAGTTGTCATGTCTAATAAAAATGTTGAATCCAACTTTAAAAATCCTATAGTAGTCAAAGGAAAATCTTGGAAGCATTACAGCAGCGCAGAGGTTAACATAAAAGATCTATATAGAAAAAAATACAAAGTAACAATTAGTGTTAACATATAATGCAACAGTGAAGATAAAATAATATAAATAAATGTACCTTTTTCAGAAAAGAGTTTAAATCTCAATAAATGGAGAAAAGTAACAATCATTTATACATTTTCATTTCTAATTGGAACAAATTGCAAAGTGAAAATAAAGATGTGCCTCAGGTTATATATAGCCAATAATAAATTAACAACGAGAGAGATGTGTCTCAGACGAGATACAACAACACAATAGTAAGAGATGATGAAAAGACAAAGGAAAGATACTGTATGATATTAGAATATAATTCAGGCAATGAATCAGTAATATCATTTTGTTTATTAATTCCGTGTTTTTGTCTGCACCATTTTCGAAATCAATCTTTTGTAGAAAGGTTCTATGTCCAAAATTTTAACATCATTCTATTTAAAATTATGGTATACATATGGTATACTCAATACAATGATTAGAAATAATTCGATGGAAATTTTGTTTTTTTATTAATGTCGGAAATGCTCATGCATACGTATCTTTAACTGTCTTTTGGTTTGGCTCTCTTAATTAACTTCGCAGTCGTTACATGAAATTTTGTAGACTACGTTTTGATTCTGTAATGATTTCAATTGATCTTTCTCTTTTTTTATTAGGTGTACAACTTTGCTTCCGCCGTTTTCCTATAAATGGCTTTAGCGGTAAGTGGTGGTCGAAATAAATAGATCATAGACGTCATACAATAAACTTGGGCATCTGTCAACATAACCCCATAGAAACATTAGTCGATTTGTATCTGCATCATAAAGTTATTCTCGATTGAAAATGTCAGTTTACGATCCAAATTCTCGTCATTTGCGGGAAGCTTTAATTTTTTGCTTCAATATGAAGAAATCTGCGGCTGAGGCTCATCGAATGCTCTCAAATACTTATGGTGAGGCCGCTATTAGTGAAAGAACATGTCGTGAGTGGTTTCAACGCTTCAAGAACGGTGATTTTGACGTCCAAAGTCATGCTCTGTATTTGGTGGGACCAGCTCGGCGTAGTGTATTATGAACTGTTAAAACCGACTGAAACAATCACAGGCGATCGGTATCGAACGCAATTGATGCGTTTGAGCCGAGCATTGAAAGACAAACGGCCGCAATACAACGAGAGACACGATAAAGTGATTTTGCAGCATGACAATGCTCGACTCCATGTTGCGAAAGTGGTCAAGACATACTTGGAAACGTTGAAATGGGAAGTCCTACCCTACCCGCCGTGTTCTCCAGACGTTGCTCCCTCTGACTATCACTTGTTTCGATCAATGGCACATGGTCTGGCTGACCAGCACTTCCGGTCTTATGAAGAAGTAAAAAATTGGATCGATTCGTGGATAGCCTCAAAAGATGATCAGTTTTTTCGACGCGAGATTCGTACGCTACCCGAAAGATGGGAGAAAGTAGTGGCCAGCGATGGACAATACTTTGAATCATAAATGTATAACCAGTTTTTTATAATAAAGCCTCGAATTTCGGAAAAAAACGGCGGAAGCAAAGTTGTACACCTAATATTATTACATTTTTTTGTATTTGGAATATAGTATAAGCTAACTTACAATTAAACATAATTACAAGCGGTGAAAATTTTTCGAATATGAAATTGACATACGGAATTGCAAGAAACTTATCTCTAACATTATTATTATTTGTGATATTCTTATTATGAATGTGAAATTTAATTCTATTGCGGATCGTTGCAAAAATAAATTGTAAAGAGTATCCTTTATTTAAAAAAATATTGACAGCGTTAATCAAGTTCTTTCTTTGGAACCGTGAGTGGCTCAGGAAGATAATTCTGTCTATAACTTCATAGATATCCTCTCCTATGATATATATGATCTCCTAGGATGGTGTGAATTAAAGTTGAGAAATCTGCCGGAAAAGATTGCTTTTCGGTATCCGTCAAAAATAAGTTTCCCCTCTTCAACCATTAGTAACGTATCCAAAAAACCAATTCTTCCATCTGTATCAACTTCCATAAGTAAACTGTAGTCTAGTATGTAAGAAGTTAAAAATTCCCAAAATGTCTTCCACACTCTCAGATGAAGCAATGATAATGTCATCCATATAACGAAAATAAAATAACAAGGCAACATTCTAATCGCAACTTCCTCAAAATCTTGCATGACTATATTAGCCACAATTGGAGACAAGGGTGAACCCATAGGCGTCTCAAAAATTTGTTTATAAAGTTTATTATTAAAAGTAAAAAAAATAGTATTCAAAACCATCCGGAAAGCTGTCAAAAATTCATCTAAAGAAACTTTGGTTTTTTTTTAAATATAAACTCCCATTTATCAATAACACTATCAGATGTTAAATCTATAGGAATATTCGTAAAAAGGGAAACCAGTCTTGTAATCAGATTTAACATAAAATTTTTTTAATAATATTATGTAAATATAAAGAGAAATTATATAAAAGATTATTTATTGATAAAACAATAATCCTAAGGGGATTCCCAGATTTATCTTTGTCAATCCATATGCTTTAGGAATGTTGCCAATCGTTAACAACCTCCGATATGTGTAATCGTCAATGTAACCTCTGTTCCTATAAGTAAAATCCGTAAATTATCCGTAAATCCGTAAATTACCTATACAGGGTGGGCCATTTAAAATTTGGAATTTAATTTGAAAACTCTAAAAAAAACGCATGAATATTTTTCAAAGTTTATGACTTTATTGGAAAGATGGTACATTCATTAAATATGAAATACAATTTCATTCAAATGACTTCCACGGCTGGCTGCACAATACCCCATTCTATCAACCCAATTTTTCAGTACATTTTCCACTGTATGGGCGCGTATTTCATCGAACTTTGATTTCATGTTTTAATTCTTGAATCGTTTCTGGCTGGTTAGCGTAACACTCATCCTTGACGGTTCCCCATAAAAAGTAGTCCGGAATAGCGGAGTCAAATCGCAGCTGCGAGGTGGCCAATTGACATCAGCATTTCGGCTGATTATGCGATTTTCGAAGACAGTGCGCAAAAGATCGATTGTAGCGTTGGCTGTGTGGCAAGATGCGCCGTCCTGTTAAAACCAAATGTCGTCTGTGTCCTCCTCTTCAAGTAAAATTAAAATATATACATACAATATACATACAATATACATACAATAGTTATACATACAATAGTTGCATGAAAAAAAACATCATATATTTAACAACATTTTTATAATTTATTGCTGAATTATTATTTTTGTTGTTATAGTACTTTAATATAAAAATGATAACGCAAATTAAAATTTTTGATATAAATACTTTGAATGATAAAGACTATTTATATAAAGTTTTATTACATAAATGTTTGCTATTTAGTTATTTACTATTTAGTTATTCTATAAATAAATGAAAGTTCAATAAATAGTATGTATTTGGCAGATCTTTACACTAAGGGACACCTCTTCGAAAAAAATGTATGATGAAATATTTTAACTTTAACCTTGACATATATTACAAACATGAAGGTACTGATTAACTTTTCTTTATAAATTAATCGGCGGTCTCTTATAGTTTCTAAATTATTTAGAACTTCGCCTTAAATGACTCCCTTCTATCAAAATGAAAAATAGTAGGGATAGCGGTTTTAACCTATGTGGATAGAGGAGGGCGCGGGGAGAAGGCACGGGCGTATTCGTAGGCGCGAGAAGATCCTCGGTCACCGGCATTGCTGTTTACGTAAACAGTAATAATCAAGACCCTCTGTTTATGTAAATATAGGACTCCGGTCGATAAATTACATAATATGCGTAGTGACGCAAATTTTACTATGCGTTCTATTTTTCACTGCTGCAGCTCGCCGCTCTTCCCAAAAATGCATTGGTAACAAAAACTTTCATATACTATACCATGTATACTTATTATATCTTTTTTTCTTATGTCATCGTCTTTTCCGCCGCTCCAGTTGCGTCTTCTTCTCGCACGCAAAAATATTTCATCATACATTTTTTTATTTAATGATTTAAATAAAGCGAATGCTTAATACGGGCATGACCATCCGCAGTATCGTCGGGCACGCAGCACGAAGATGCTAGCGCACATAATATGATAGCTCTGCGATGATTAGAAAGGAATGAATAATGTCATATACCCAGATATATAGTTTAAATAGGCATTTTATTTTTATATATATATATATTTATTTTTATATATAATTTTACATATAGTTCTTACAATATTTATAAGCAGGAACTTTAATTTCATTTAATTTAATTTCAAATCGAATTTTAATCTACTTCCGATTAACAATAAAATGTACATTTACTTTTCACATTGTTTACAATATTATCTAAAGCATAAAATATTAACTCACACTCTATATTTGATTTTTTATTGTAAATTTTGCGCAAAAAATCTACAGCATCACATTTATTGATGATACAATTTTCACCTAAAAGTTATAAAATATTTAAATTTTTCATTGACGATATGCTGGCACAGCTCAGATACATACGTTCTCGATGCAATGTTGAGTTCAAAGAGCATGATTGACGACTTCATGTACTGACATTTATCGCCCTGTGTTAATTTAACATTCACATCATGCATTTTTACGATTTCTATTACAAGATCTTGAACTGATAATGATGAAGTGCGATTGATTGACGAACCGCTCAACATCCGCGTCTTTCAATGAAAGCCCGCCATATTGCACAAGGCAAGATTATGTTGTTACATTGGTCGCCAATTGCAATTTCCACAAAAGGCATAAGTCTCACGACGGTCAGGTATTTGTAAGCTGGAGTCAGTGCAAATTTTCTTCCCAATATACGAGATGTATGGGTTTATTACAAGAAGATGCTTTTCAGAAGAAAGTAATATATATATATATATATATATATATATATATATATATATATAATAAGAAGAATAAATAAATAATTAAAATAAATAATAAATAAAATTAAATAAATTAAATTAAATTAATTATTAATTAATTACTTATTAGTTAAGT
>NW_012130093.1:2732970-2762798 GCF_000143395.1 Atta cephalotes | reverse complement strand
GTAGTACTAATTACTTACCTAACTAACTAACGTAGTAGTAGTAGTTAGGTTTAGTTAAGTAAGTAAGTAAGTAGTACGTTTACTTACGTAAGAAAGTAAATAATAATATATATATATATATATATATATATATATATATATATATAAAGGAAACAGATAAACAAATTGTAAAAAAAACATATAAAGAAAAAATTTATAAAATAAAAATTTACTGTTTATAAAATTCTTCATTTTGAACTAGGAACGTAAAATTTTATAGAATCGTATATGTTTGGAAAACGTTGCAGTAGCGGTCCGTCTGAAGGACTGACGCAGTAACATTGCCCGAGTTTTTTTTTAAGTTTTGTTTCTTCCATCACATTTCTTTAGGAATGCATATGGAACTGTTCAACCAACACAGGCGAGAGATCAAAAATGCAAGTCGATATATGACAACTTTGTTAGTGTAATAAAAGATTTTTTTTAAGAACATTCGAGAACATATTAATATGACATGTTTCGCGATGATATGAATGTAATTTTGATACATTGCGACATTGCTAAATAGTGCACATAATGATATATGTCCCACCCGTTGCAGTCCTATACTCGCCATAATATTGATGCTCTCTCTCCTATCCATTGTGATCCTATACTTACCATAGTATTCGCGTTCTCT
The DNA here is from genome assembly GCF_000143395.1 of Atta cephalotes. Taxonomy (NCBI): domain Eukaryota; kingdom Metazoa; phylum Arthropoda; class Insecta; order Hymenoptera; family Formicidae; genus Atta; species Atta cephalotes. The sequence continues at coordinate 2,762,140 of NW_012130093.1, read as the reverse complement.
CTTTTTCCCGTTATATTCTCTTTTCTTTTTACTCATAATTTTATTAAATAAATTTCGTTTTATGATTTTTTAATGATATGACTTAGCAATGATTTTAATTTAGCAACTTAATAATAATTATAATAATATTTTTAGCAATGTAATACTAATAGCTAACTAAGCGTTTCTAATTATCTAATTATTATTCAGTAGCTATTGAACATTTATTGTACTACGTCGTACTACTGAACAGCTATCATATTATTAATTGATTCTTAACTAGAGAAAGAAGACTTGTTTCCACGCGATAAAAAAAAACAGGAAGGGTGCAGGTTTCAAAGTTACATGACAAGCAGATGATGTCATAGAAGGGAGAAAAAAAAATTTTAGGATTGTGGAAGAAACTCAGAAAGAAATAGAGATTAGAATCATAATTTTTTATTATTCAATTTTTATTTTAATAATTTGATTAATTTATTTGAGGAAAAATTGCGCGCCTTCTTATCATATATATATTTCTAAATCGCTGAATATGTAGAGGCAGGGAAAAAATTTGAAAATAATTTTCAAAATTCAGTAATATATTTAAGTATAATATTATATTGTACATTTTTTATAAAACATTAATTTATTTCTTATTTTAAATGTAACGCAATGTATACAATTTCATTTGAAGTTATTAATTCACACTCCATGATTGAAGTTTCACCATAAACTTCACGTCATCTCTGCATTATTATTGTTAATACAATTTTGATGTATAGTAGTCACAAATTGTTGAAATGTATTTTCTCGTATGCGATTTTTATTAAAAGATATGGTATTTATTTTACGACTTTTATGATGCGATTTTATAATAGAATGATACGAGCACAATTTTAATAATATTTTAATGGTATAAGTCGATCAACCGAATGCGCTATTAAGTAATTTAAGTAATCTTATTAAGTAATTTAATGTTTTATGAAAATATGAAGAAAGAATGATGAAGAGAAAAGATAAATTTTCAAAGAAATATATTTTTTAATATTTAATGTAACATGTACAATATAATTTAAATCATAGACTACTAGTTCACATTCTATAATAGAATTTTTATCATAAATTTTGTGCAAAGTGTTTGCAGCATCGCGTTTATTAGTAATACAATTTTGTCTTAAAAATGATACAAAATATTTGAATTTTTCACTAACCGTATATTGGCTTAGTTTATAGTATGCATGATACATACTCAAATAAAAAGAATACGGTTGTTGATTTCATGTACAAATATGTACCATACAATGAGTTTTACGTTTTTCATATTACATATTTTAACAAGTTCTACATTCAGATCTTGAATCAGTGATGATGATGGGACAGTTGACTGCATTAATCGCTCGAAATCTGTACATCACTCGATAAACCTTCCGCGTAGCATGAGGCAGGATTATGCGGTTGCCTTGATTGTCGCAGATCGTAATTTTTACATGAGAGGTAGATTCCACGATGATGTCCAAGAACTTATACACTGTCAATGTTAATGCGTATTTTCTCATCAAGATATGAGGTATGTAGCGAGTTTTCGAAGATGTATGAGAAGATGTATGCGCTGTAGAAAAAAATATGTAAATAGAATTAGAAAAATACATAACGTATAAAATGTATAAGCAAAAGTTTAATAATATTGAATAAACTTGAATAAACTTACTGTCTCTCGCACGCCTTATCCTGAATTGGAACGTAATAGTTCATAGCGTGAGACGTTTCAAAGATAATATACTCAAATACAGTAGAAGCAATCTGCTCTATGTAGGAGTGGTTCACAGAGCGACTGATATAATAAAACTGATGTATCATAAGTCTCTTTTTTAAATACTTTTTTTAAATAGTGATCCCCATCACAAATTTTCAGAAGTTTTGCATTTCACTAAATCCTCAACGTATGTAGTGAGCCAACTGAATCAGTAATGTCGCCAGTAAGCCTCTCTAATTTATGCGCACCATTTCACATTTTTCAGCAATCCAAATTATCCAAGTTATATTTCAAAAATCATTATTTTCGCATCAAGAGTTATTTCAATTTCGCTTCTATGTATTAGATGTGGGAAAAAGTTCGTGGCGTATTTCCCATTAGATAGCATTAAAAAAACTCCACGAACTTTTTCTCACACCTAATATGTTCGATTTTATTTTAATATAGATATCATAATTACATTTTATGATATTGAAGTAATATATGTTCCACAACGTCTATGTGTGAATAATTTCGCCATATGTTTCATCAGTAACATGTAATGTTACTGTAATAATCAGTAATTGAATCGTACAATGACATGTAGGAAGTTTTATATTTATATAATCATCAAATTTCAATTTATATACATTGATATGTTTATATATCTGCTATGTCTTATGCTTGGTTATATTATTGCGAGTAAGCACGTTTCGAAATACAAGTTCTTTATATTATGACTCAAATACATCGACGAGCAATATTGTTTCATTTCACATAGAATAACATAATCGTACAAATCTTTAACGTTTGAAGTATAATATCCTCACAGACAGTTTTTGATGCGATAACTGCGGCGGTAATTCTGTTCACTGATGTATTAGAGCTCTCTTTTATTCATGCGTTTTCAATTTTTTATTTTTATTTATTTTTTTATTCGTTTATTTTTTCTTTCGGACAGTGTATTCAATGTGGAATTTTAGTTATCTTTACAAATATGTGAATTAATTTTCAGTGTAATTGCTATTAAACCTACAATATTATGCAATGCCATATATAAGAATATAAACACTTTGACAATATTGAATCTTTTTTTTTACATATTTTTATCTAATGAATCAACGCCAGTGACAAAGTCTGTCTGTTCTTATTCTCTTTTTAAAAATGAGTTTAGGCAGTATTCAAGATGGAATTTTGTATCTTTACAAATATAGTGTTAGTTTTTCAGAGTAATGTTATAACGAATAATGTTTCAATACAGACGTATATCACCGGTATCTAAGTTATCCTAATTGTAAAGAATTCATTACTCACATATCTTTAATGTTAATAACGTTTGATATCTTTTTAAAGATATAAAAGATCAATATTGTTGGTCAACTGATCCCTTAGATAAAAATAAATATTTTTGTTTCTTTGAACATTGCATGATCTATGTTCACTATTACAATATCAAATTATTGCTTAATAATGACAATTATTTATTATAATAGAATTAATTAAATTGTTGCAATATGGTTCTGTCTCATTATTGTGATCAATTATAAACTTTCTACTGATACAACGATAAATTCGTGACATTAGCTATACCGTTTCTAAATATATTTTATACATTATTAATTTAGTCCCTTTTTTTATTCTCTTCATTTTTTGTTTTATATGTATTTTATAAAATTTAATTACCTTAATTATAGAATTATTTATAAAGGATTTCTGTCCCTGATTTGACATGCTTATAAATAAACTTTACCAAGAAATAACATATGCATGCATATGCTAAATCGTATAAAAAATTTTTTATAATTAAAAAAATAAATTTTAATTCCATCAATTAGATAAATGAAATCCTATAATTGATCAAAGCTGATCTTATTATCTAACTTTCAGTATCAATTTATACAAGTTCACTAGAATTTTATAAACTGTGCAATCAAGTCCTCTTTAATCTTGAAACGCAATCATGACTAGAACTATAATAGTATTAATAGTATTATAAAATATTATATTATAATTATGTGTTCATACATGCCCCCTTGAAAAACGATATTCACTCACTAGTTGGTTTTCAATATTATTTAAAGCGCGAACTATTCACATTCTATGAGAAGAATGATGATTACAGAATTAAGCGAGAAAAATTAAGTGTACAGGTGAGTGTACAAAAAAGTGAGGCAAAATTTGCAGCTCTAATGCCTATCAGAAAATGGGAGTAAAGAATTACAGTGTAAAAGGCGCAAAAGCGAATATAAATTTACAATATAGTACGAAAAAGATTACAGATAATATAAAAATGTAACATGATGACATAGCATAAATTTAAGATACATTAATATTGAAAATTGAATACAAGACTGAATACAATAATAGTAAACAAATAGTAAATCGATAGCATATAATACAATAGCAATGCGGGAAAGTTGAGAGACGACGCAGATGCGAGAGAGAACATCTGCGACCGTAAGAGATTCAGCGCTCTGCAAAAAGTAAGATACGCAATATACTTATATATGTAATGAATATACGTACATATCTGGAGATACTGTAGTAGAGATAGTATCTCGGTACTAAGCTATGGTGCGAGACACGGATGTGCGTTCTTTACGCGAATCGGCGAATTGCGTCAAATCGAGATTATCGGAAAATAAGGGCAAAACTGACCAAGATCTAAGTATGCTCAATCGATTGCAACCGCTCGGAATATATAATGTAAGTGTTTTATTTTTTCTCTATATATCTTACAAGCGATATCTTACAAGAGATATCATGACGCAAAGTTCTAAACTGCCACTTTTTAGATTAAGTCGTCATTATCTTCGATCATGGATGCGTTCGAGGAGACACTATTTGTATTATGGACAAACACTATCAACGCTGTTCGTGGAACCAATAGCGCGAGAGCGTTAGCAAACTCCATGAATAATTATTGTTAGTAGCGTTTAATAATGGAGGATTGGGAAAGTTTTCATGATCACTATATGTTGTACTTAAACATAAAATAATTCACTAATATTGGGTATGGGAAAAGTTCGTGGCGATTTTTTAATAAAATTAAAGTGTTTTTCTTAGAGTATTGAAATCAATTTATTTAAACCAAATATACTCCATTATTTTCTATAATATTTTGCCATTTTTGGGGCAGAGCCATAATTCCATCGCGATAGAATTTTTGTGATTTCTGATCGAAAAACTGTTTCAAGTGATTTTCACAAGCCTCTTTTGAAGCTAGCTTTACATCATTAAGAGTTCTGCAGAGACCTAAACAAATGATAGTCTGAGGGTGCTATGTCAGGACTATACGGTGGTGCATTAAAACTTCCCAGCCAAGCTCTCGCAATTTTTGCCGAGTCATCAAAGATGTGTGTGGTCGAGCGTTGTCGTGATAGAAGACGACACCTCTCCTATTGATTAATTCTGGCCGCTTCCTCTCAATTGCTTGTTGTAATCTCTGCAGTTATTCACAGTAGAGTTCGGAATTAACTGGACGATAACAGCTCATAGTGAACGATTCCCTTCCAGTCCCACATACACAACATCACCTTCTTCCTCATCAATCCAAATTTTCCAATTGCTTGCTCTTCTCTCCTTTCTTTAGTCACGATCTTTTTCTAATTGGATTGTCGTAGGTGATCCATTTTTCATCACCAGTTATCATTCTCTTCAGAAATGGTTCAATTTCATTCCGTTTCAGTAGCGTATCACAAATGTTAATTCGATCCATCATGTTCCTAACACTTAACTCGTGAGGAATCGAAACATCGAGCTTCTTTTTGTATCCAGCTTTGTGTAAACGATTTAAAACTGTTTTGTGATCGATGCCTAGTTCCCTGGCAATCTCCACAGTGCTCACATGCTTATCACGCTCGACTTTTACCATGATTTCGGACTTTTCAGTGATTGGTCGACCGGAGCGAAGTTCATCTTTCACATCGAAATTTCCAGCACGAAAGTGAGCGAACCATTTCGGTGCTGCTGATTTTAATAGAGTATCTTCACCGTAAATAGCGCAAATTTTTTTCACAAGCCTGTGCAGCATTCTTGCCTTTATCGTAGTGATACTGCAAAATGTAGCGAATTTTTTCCTTATTTATTTCCATTTTCAAAATAAAATAACTTTTGATCCACTTCACCGATTTCAATCTTTTTCGGCTCAAAACAAAGGTTAAAATGTCATTTTTTAACGCACGTCTAATGTTGCGATTAGTAGTTGCTGAGCATTTAATGTCATCTAGCGGGAAAAACGCCACGAACTTTTCTCCACACTCAATAATAATCATTTACATTAAAAATCTTTTTGATGATTCTGTCAATGACGTAATTCAAACTCGGATGTGACGCCGTTTTTTTTTACCGTCGAAAATGCGTAGCACACGGATGACAAGAGTCAACTCGGCTATATTTGCGAAATGTAAAGTATAACCGCTCGTAACCGACAAAAACCGATTCGGTTTTTAAAGACTGTTCTGTTATACGTATCAAGTGCTTCGATTTTATTTAGTTGCTCTTCGCTTCTAGTTGAACAAAATCGCCAATAAGATTGGAAACTAACCTCCGAAATTTCTTATAAATTAATCGGCCGCTGGTATGGCTGATTAAGGTTATAATCATCGATCTGGATTGAGAATTGAAAATTACTGTAATGAAGTACCTACGTTGGACGAAATTGGTGCGAGAAGTCCTGACTCTTGTAGCCGTGAGAGAAGGTGACTCTGGGGACATCAACCTAGAAGATTGTAGTAGAGCAAAAGTGAAACCTCTAATCATCATCATTATCATCATCAACTAATCTCAATTTCAGTCTCTACAATTGATGGCTACTAGGCCGGAGTGAAGTAATTCTTGCTTGTGTAAGTATTTAATCTTTCATTTTTCAAGGATAAAAATTAGAAGCTGGATTATAATAATCCTGGACGATATGAAATTGTCGTCATGATTATTTTGTTATTTTGACTATAGCCGTGAATAGCTTGTTGCGCTAAATAGTGCAAAAAGCAAAACAAAAAATCAAGAGTTTTGATATTGATTTTATGCTTCAATTTGTAATGGAGTTGCACGCAAGAAGAGATTTAGTAATAATATTAGCATTAGAGATATGAAAATATTTGGAAGATGTATCATCAACTGACAGCGATATTGATGAAGTATTGGATAATATTGATATGTTTAATAAAAGAAAAAAAATATCCAGAGTACATAATTACATTGAAATAACAGTGCCAGCGTTGACAGATCAAGATTTTAAGACTCATTTTAGGTATATTTATATAAATAATATCTTTCTAAAAACATTTGTGTTAAAATTATTATGGTCAAAAAATAATTTACTTGATTTGAATAAAAAATGCAATATCTAACTATAATAAAAAGTGATTAAAGTATCATTTAGGATGCTTCCTGAAACATTCGAATATATTTTATCTATTATTGAGCCTAAACTACAAAGAGAAGTAGGAGGAACACCTACAATTTCTCCAAAAAAGCAACTTTTATTAGCATTATGGAGACTTGCTACCCCGGATTTTTTAAGGTAACAAATAAGCACTAAACAGACTTCTATTTAAAGCAGCGCGCCGCTTATATCTTTGATCAGGAATCAAGCTAAAAATCAGTCGAAATGTGCTGTGAACTAAATACCAGCTCTGATTGATGCTTGTGTCGATTGATAGTATTGTCTGCATAAAGCAGCGTTTACAATGATATTTTAAGGCATAAAACTTAAGTTTTAAGCCATAAAAAATTGATCAATTATTGTTCTCCTCACATTCGATTGTAATTGATCAATTTCTTATAACTAAAGCTTAAAGCTTAACTTTTACATCTTAAAATCTCGTTGTAGTCGCTGTTTTATGCAGACAATACTATCAATCGACACAAGCATCAATCTATCTTTGTTTGAGTAGACAACAAAAACAGAATGATGCTTTTGTTGATTTATGTCATTAACTAGAAAACAATGTTTATTCTCATTTCTTAATCAGGTCGATTTCTGATCGATTTAATGTCGATAGAAGTACCGCATTATATATTACAAGACATGTTATAAGTGCAATTAATGAACTGGAGCCAATTATAACAAAGTGACCTAAAGACGAGTTCAGCAAGTATGGGTAGGATTTGAAACTGCCAGTGGGGGAGGATTCCCAAAAGTCATCGGTGCTATTAATGGCATATTAATATTCCAGCTCCCAAACATAATTTCCAAACATAATCAGATCGTTAACTAACAAAGGTCACTCAATTCAGGTAATATACTTTTATATTCTAACACTAGAATATTTGATGGAATCATTTAAATTTCTTACAATCTTCTTGTTTCACAGTTTTACAAAACATTGTTTTTTCTTAATAAAAATAGAAATATACTGTAATATAGAAGAAGACTAAAGAAATTGAATACTTTTATCAGGCATTCTAATGTTAATGTTCTCCGTGCAATTTCATTTACCATAATCTATTGTCTTCTTTTGCAGACTATATGATGATACATGTCAATTTACTCATTGTTTTGTTGGACATGTAGGATCTGATCAACGAATATTTTGTCTGAGGTACAATCCTTGCAGATGTGTCAAAATTTCCAGATGAGTGCCATTTAATTGGAAATCAAGCTTAAATAAACAAGCAAGCAATAAACTGTATAAAAATTTGTTGATGCCATATAGAGACAATGGCCTGACGAAACGTCAAAGAAATTATAATTTCCTTCACTCTTCTGCAAGAATATTTATTGAAAGAGCGTTCGCACTATTAAAACAATGTTTCCAAAGTCTTCTTACAGTACTTGCGATGACTAGTAAATTTGATTCCGATGCATATTCTTGCATGCTGTGTACTACACAACTTGTGTTTGATGAGAGGTGATGATCTCGATTTAGAAATGAACGAGGATATACAGAATAGATCATATAATCAACGGAAATATACGAGATGCTGCTCAAGCAGGTATTGCAAAACGAGATTTGATAGCTGAAAGATTACGAATGAGAAATATATAATGCTTATTTCTACCAATTTTCTAAGAATGATAAACAGTTAATATTTATCAATATGCACAATAAATTGGTTGTGATAATTTTTAGATATTTAATTTTTAATTCACTATATAGATAATTAAGTATAATATAGATATAAAGAATTATATTCTAAATTTAAGAAAGGAATTTATTGAAAGGACATTATTATGATAAATATTCTTTCATATAAAACTTTGTCACTTATGTTAGATATGATTCTCTTCGTTACTGAACTCTTACTGAAATTTCTTTACATCAAGAGAATCTTTTCGCTTTGCTTACTAATGTTAATATTTTTTTAGCATCCACCATGTGTAAATATAATTTGCGTTTATTAACATTTTATACACTCTGTCTTCAATAAAGTACATTTTCAAACACAAATTCTTACAATATACTTATTCTCTTTTACGATACTTATAATACTGTTTAATTATGCCATTTGATGCAAACATTTTAAAATTAATATTGCATTCTGCACTAGGTGTTTGCAAATTCAAATGCAGATCCAAACATCAAAAAATTAAACTGAAACATTTCAGTTTTCTAAATAATAGTAAAATAGTTATATCTACCTCTATAAATAATCTTTGGTACATAAAGCATATGTATATGACATGTACTATCGAAAGAACGGGATATAAATAATAGCTTCTCATCTAACAATAGAGTAATAAAATAAAACAGATCGATCTAAACTGCCGTCAAATTATCTGATTTGAAAAAATAAGTATTTTCCTTCATGTTGAGATTTTAAAAGCGAATATCGCAAAAAAGACAAAAAGAAAAAATGTCAAGATAGTTGAATGTAAAAATTACTTATGTAAATTACTTATGTATGTTGAACTCAATCAGTATGTCTGTCTATATATTTTCTATAAGTTTATCCAGTCTGTGTAACAGTTTTGTTCCTATTTCTATCTTTTTTTTATGTCTCTTCTCTTTATTTTCTTTAGCTTTTTCTTCTAATATTTCGATAGCATAGTTATCTGTAGCTTTATCTAAAAGTAGAAATATTTTTTATATCTCAGTGTCTAATTCAACTAGTAATGACTAACAGTTATTTACGAGAAATTATATTGAACGAACAAGAACTGCAATTGCTATTGTTTGGAGATATTATTTCTTTAATATTACATATCCAGTTGATGAAATAGTTGCCAAGATTTTTCTCTCTCTCTCAAGAAGGTTTTCCATAATCTAAACAATTAATATTGTATAATACTAATTGTAAGAGTATAAGAGAGAGAAAGTTACATTATGTTATGTCAACTAAAGTACTTATTTCATGATATTTCCATGTGTGTTATTACCAGTTCGGTCAAAATGACCAGGACGCGCCTACTAACATTAGTTTCGAAACGCGCCTACTCCCGGATTAAGTGTTTTCTCAAACTTGAGCAATAATCTTTAAATAAAATTGAATAATCAATAAAAAAATTATACAAATTCAATAAATCTTATAAAATCTCAAACTAACATTTATCTAAGTGATAAATCCATTAGATGATAAGATGATTTCCATTTCTTTTTATTACCCATTTTCATAAATACAGTTTTAAACAAATACGGAAAAATTCGCCAAATTAATATTTTAGATAGTACGTTTCTACTGTTTTAAACTCCGGTAACTCCATTTCCGTTGTTTAGTCAATTTCAATATTTTAGGATGCAGTATGAGCCATTTTTTTTGTAAAATATTATTGCTGATAAATTCATCAATAATGCAATTTGATTAATTGTATTCCAAATGAAGTATAATTGTGGATATTTCTCAAAATATTTATTTATCAATACTGCACGTAATTTATGACATTTAAGCGTTTTTTCTCATAAAAATATGATTCTATCAAATTTGTAATGATTTGGAAGTCAATTCATTCAAATATTGCTCTTCTTCTATATTTCTTTTATTTTCATTAGTTTCTGCCTCTTTTTTCTAATTTAAATACTGCTCCATTTTTAACAATGTTTGTATATCTATGGTATAATTTTTCTTGATGGTAATTTGCTATCCTTAAGGTTTATACCATTTTTCTACTAATTTATTATGCCAAACATGAACAATCTCATTTGCCCAAAACAGAAAACTTCTTATAGAAATCTTATAGAAATCTTAAAATATAAATTATTATTAAAAGAAACTAATTTTTATTTTGTCTTGCTTTCATAATATGTTTTCATTATTTATTTATAATATAAAATGAAGAATAATTAAAACATATTACAACAAAGATTATTAATAAAATATCTGTATACATTTTTATGTGTGTAAAATATCAATATACAAAACTTAGCCTTTTAAAAAAAGGTAAAAAAAGACGCTAAAAATGCGTATTCTTCGGTTCTTCAGAAAAAAATGTGTAACAAAAATGTGTGTACAAAATTGATTAATTCATATATTATTTATGAGAAGACGTTAAATACTACAAAATGCAGATACAACACTACACATAAAATATCAATATAAATTTATCTTTTTAAAAAAAGATAAAATGTGAATATGTTTTGCAAAAAAAAAATTATATTAAATTAAAGAATAAAACCTATATATAAGTTCCGAGTAATAATATTTTTATTAATTTATATATGAAATTTATGATGAAATTTAAGTGATATTAATGATTTTTGTATCTTTGCCATCAAGTTAAAATCCGATAACCCATAAATAAAAATTTTACTTAATTTAAATGATACATCAGATATATAAAAGATTTGATAATCACGCTAAATTATAATCTTTAAAAATTATTACCTCACTCAATCCAAATCATACATGAATCTTAAATAAAACTCTGTTATACGAAATTGAAAAATTAAAATAAATAAATAAAGAAATATAAAAACACTTGGCGCTGCTGGACCGAAAAATGAAATAATAAAAACTGTTCAACCGTACCCTGGTAGAAATTTCCTCATCAATACCACGATACTGGCCAACGCCATAATACTTCGCTACTACTTTGCTATGTCATAACCTCTTTAAAAAATCTGACATAGTCCATAAAGATCTTGCGCTTGATATGGAAATAGTTTAATATTCGCAGTAAAATTTATTAAATAATCTAACGTAGCCCACGTCAGACCCAAACTCGCACTTTATATGAAAATTCTGGGATACGCAGCGCTTTATTTGCATTTCAGTATTTCGTGGCTGTGACGGATTTTCTAACCTGAATAGTCGTAAACTTTAATATTAATATCAATATTTCCAGCTTGCAGAGCAGAGTAACGCTTTTTCTGCCAGATTTTCTTTTGTTTTATGCAAAATCACATCAAGTAAATCTAATTTCATTGATTTTTGAGATGGCAGTGGTGAAACTGAATTATTACTCTTTTTTTCTTGTCAATTCTTCATTTTTACACGAAAAATCAATGAAATTAGGCTTATTCGATGTTTTTCATAAAACGAAAGAATCTGGCAGAAAAAAGCATTATTCTGCCCCGCGAGTCTGAGATATTAATCTTATTATTCAGATTAGAAAATCTGTTAGTCTGGTGCTAGCACGTCTCGTGCCGTAGCTGAGGACAATCGCTTCTTGACGGGAAGAACGATAACAAGAATATGGTAGACTGGGAAAGGAAAATACTAGACATAAACACAAATAGCACAAACACGGCCACATTTACGCTCAAAAATAAAACATGCAACACTTAGATCGCAGCGAGACAAAACACGTCCGCCATTTCTGTCACAATCGAGTTATCTATCGAGACTGAGAACAATCATTTTATCATTTCCTAAGTTAATAAATACCAGCATATTTCGTTTTCATGGAATTTTCTCAAATATTAAACTGTAATAATATTAAATGTCAGCAGAGGCATGAAATTAAGAATGGTTACAATAGGAGGTAATAGTATATGAGTAAAACTGGAAACACAAAGAGATTTCAACTTATCAGAAATCATAAACAATAGAATGGAACTGTTTCTGATAGGTTAAAATCTTTTATTCTCTGTTCCTATTGCCTGTGTTTTTCGTTGTGTTTCCAGCTTAACATTGGCATGATTACAAGCGTGTGATTAGCTCAGCGTAAATGTATTAAATCGGGTTCACACTTTGATGGAAAAGCAGAAGCCAATCGGAACTCGCAGTAATAGTAGGCGGTACATTTCGTCTGCATTGTCTGCTTCTGTCTTTCCGCGAGTTTTGATTAGCTTCCGCTTTCTGCTTTCCGTGTGAATCCGACCTTAGACTGTTTTTTGCTGACGCTCGACGTTCATTTTTAGCGTCAAAATAAGTCACGTGATTAAAATTGATGCTTAGTATTCATCAATTTTGATCACGTGATCTGTTTTTGACGCTCAGCATGAAAATGCTGCATTAGATATCGTAGGTTCAAATTTTGGTAGCTATGTGATGCGTTTTTCAATAATTAATTGTACTTAATAAAATAGAATACAGATATACGGAACAGTATATATAAATAATAAATTGAATTAAAAAAAATAAAAGTAATTATAACAAAAAAATTGTTTTTTTTGTTAAGATAATAACTATCATTTTTTATTACATAAAAAATATTTTTATTTAAATTTATTTTATTTATGTTTTTTTAAAATTATTTTTATTTAAGAAAATTTTTTTGTTGCATAAAAAATATATTTCTTTTATATAAAAAAAGAGTTGCAAAACTATAAAAATTATTTTTTTAATTTTAATAGAAAGGAACAACAAGAAACTTCTTTAAATTAAAGAAATCGAGTCGATATCTTATTATTATTTCTTAATTCTTAATGTGTCATGTATACAAGTTAGTCACCTGGCGGCGCCAAGTCAGTCCGTCGGTGACGGCACATCAGTTGCTCGCCGGTGCCACTAGACAAAACATGACGTTACTGGTAAGGCGTTTGCAAAGGACTCGCACAAATCTCATGTAAAATGGATCTCAGTCGAATTAATTGAAATTTTATTGTAATGTAGGTCATGATGTTCTGATCAAAAGTCCTCATAGGCACAAAGTCCAAAAATGGAATTTTCGAGATATTGAGATTAAATGTTGGAAATATGGCTATTTACTTATCGAGTAGATACAATCACTGAGAACGGAATTCATGGATGAATTCCGTCGAGAGAAAATCGAGATGAAAATTAACCAAAGAATATCTTAGGATAACACTAGAAAAAATATGTAGAATAAATGTGGATAATATGGATATGATCAGGACAGGAATACGATCGATATGAAGGAGACTTCATATCGAGTTAATAGATAAAAATTAAAATAGTCAATGCTATTTCCATGTATGAATTGAAAAAAAGTTGTATAACATACTTATCTTACATAACTATATCTTACATAACTATATCTTAGTACAAATACCGCTGCGCGCGCGAGTGAGTCAAAGCTGAAGTTTGTGCTTGCTGAAGTGAGATAGCAACATTTCGGCGCGTACTGTATATTAGGTGTAGTAAAAAGAAATCCATTATTTTTGCATGTAATTGAATGGAAAAATAACAGATTTCTTTTTACTACACCTAATATACAGTACGCGCCAGCCGAATGTTGCTATCTCACTTTAGCAAGTACACCTAATATAATAATCTGCACAGCGATTCTCCGCGCATGAATATTTTGAATATTCTTATGTTGTCTATTCTTTTTATTAAAATCTTACACTTTTTTTGCAACGAAATATAATAACAAAATTCGTTATGTTAATGACATAGATAATATAATTTAAAGATTTTTGATATAATATGGCTTTTACGTTGTCATGTTTGTGATAGAAACTTTACTTCATGACTAATGACGCGAATAAATGGAGATGAAAACGTCAATGAATGTGAAATAGCGATGTGAAGAATTGAACAGACCGCCTCTTTATGTAATACATCTGACTAAAATATGCACCAATTACAATCAATCTATTCGTAATGAAATAGTTGCAATCAAAGAAGATCCTGCTTTGAGATTCAATGTATTGATGCAGACTAGAAATAGTTCTTGCCTAATTTGCAATGTCATTAATAATATTCACAGGTTATCAAAGCTAATGTTGCAAAGCTAATATTTTCATTTTACGAAATATTTATTCCTGAAAACGTTAAATCATGTATACATCATTTGGATGATAGAGGATTTATTTTACAACCTTTATTAACCGATTTATATTTTGTTAATAGATCATATATAATTAGAAGATCGTAACTTCAAATATTTTTACAAAAACTTCGTAATATGCCAATAAATCAGACAAGATTTGTCGATGAAAATAATTTATCTGATGATGAATTTAAATGCTTTTTCTCTATGTTGAAGGAACAGTTTGAGGAATTATTTACTTATTGCGATAGAGTACCTTGTCAAGATGGTCACAAATACGTTAGTAAAAAGAATTTGCTAACTTTCTTGTTTCAAATGCGTCAAGGGCTTTCTGACGATTTCCTCAAAGTCATGTTCTAATATCCAAGCAGGCAAGCAACAAGTTTGTTCATTGCTACTGTCAGACAATCTTTGATGAAGTGTTTTGTACCTATATTGGATTTGATGTGATTACAAGGGAAAATTATATAGAGAGACATGTGAAGAGTTCGCCATGAACTATATAATTCAGAATGCATCGATGATGGTACTTACAGTTATATCTTTAAAAGTAAATCTTTAAAAATAATAACTTTCGAGTTCTCCGGTAGTCATACCTGCGTTCATAAGAGACATTTAATAAAACTTGTTTTAATAGTTGCACTTGATGACTATGTACTTGACATTCAAGGGTCGTACTTTTCTGACAGTCGGAATAATGATGCTGCTATTCTATTATACAAAATGAATTTGTGATAGATGCTAATAGAATGGTTTCAAGAAGGTGATATCATTATAGTAGATAGGGGATATCGGGATGAGTTATTGACTTGCTTAAGTATTGTGGAAAATGTCTTCTTGAATCAGAAAAACATCAGCTTTCAACGAAAATCGTTAATGATTCATGTCTTGTTACAAATTCAAGATGGATTGTAGAAGCTAAAAATGAGCGCCTTAAATCCATTTTTATATTGTTACAAAACATGATACAAATCCAGTATCTTTCAAATCTAGGGAATTTTTACCGAAAAGCTGGAGCTATTAATGGATATCCACCCACTCATTCTCATGGAAGGAGCTAATATTCAGACGGCTCAAATGTTATAGAGAAAAATGTTTCAGAGAAAACTTAATATCTTCCAAGCATTCGTAGAAACTGAAAATCTCAACAAAAATGCTCAAAGGTAGGTTCTTTTGAATACTGAACAATTACGTGACTTTTCAACTTTAACGTTGGAATTTCTAAAAAAACATTGGTGTATATCAAATTAAGTTAAGCACCATTTTATGTGCAACACAAATTACAAAGGGATGAGAAAGAAGAGTATTAGCTTGAAATGTTAAGAGATGTAAATAGGTTACCACGACCTGGGCTGATGAAAGTTAGAGTTTTTTCATTTTCGCAACGCAATTAGTTATGGATTTCATATAGATCGAGTGATGATGAGATGGGCCATGGGATGGATAATGACGAATGTACCTATATAAGATTATTATTGTACATGCAAATGCAGTGTTCGTACTCTCGGTACGTTTGCACATTACCAGTGTCTTATGGTTTATGGAATATAAATCGAATGTGCGATATCCTTCGACTAGACTAATCGAATCCATAAACGATGCTGCAAATAGACTACGACAGAAAATGATTAATATTTTACCAGAAGTGATTGATGTTTAGATGTATTATAGTTATTTATACCTATAATTTTTTCATTTTTATTTTGACTACAAAGATTTTTTTGCGATTGAATTAATTACTTGTCTGAATGAATTGTATCAAAATCTTGTCTTGGTTGACTGGATTCTATTTAATTTTATCTTGGTTGGCTAGATTTTGTTCAATCTTGCCTTCATTGACTGGATTTTATTCAATCTTGCCTTTAATGATTGGATTCTATTCAATCTTGGTTGATTGGATTTTTCTTATTAACTTCTTCATCTTGTTCTGTCCTGAGAAATATGACAGAACTTCTTCTCGATCCATGGATTTTCATTCGCAATGATTGCATCTACTCTATAATTAAATAGTCATATTTCCAACATTTGATCCCTAAAATCTCGAAAATTGTCCATTTTTGGATCTTATGCCTTTGAGGACATCATGATCTACATTGTAGTAAAATTTCAGTCAATTCGACTGGGATCCATTTTACACAAGATTTGTGCGGATTTTTTTGCTAGCTTCTGATATGGCAGCCTGGTATTCGTATAAAAGCATCCATATTAACTCTTTATCTAAATTTCTATCAGGATTAATAACGAATTTAATTTGAATGCTACATTTATTAAAAAGAAAGTTGAATAATGAATATTTAAAAAAATTATACAATTTTGCAGTACTACATTTAAACCTAATAATTTTCAACACACACAAAAGAATTCAAAACTTAATACTTCAAAACCTATACTTAATTCTAATCTGCACGCCGTATTCTATTTTACTCGCTTGTACGTATTCACATTGATTATACTTACTTCCATAGTATTTTTTATTCCCGACTGTTGCCAACCGAAGGTTGGTGAAAACGAAGGGAATATGCGTTTCACTGAGGTGGATCGGTGCTGATCAATAATATCCATAACTACAATGTATATTCTTATCAACTTTTGGCTACAGATTTCTTATTGACCAAGCTTAGTTTATAGCATATAATTATCATTAATTGTATTATTATAATAGTATAGAAATAAAATATTTTCATCATAAGTTTTTGATTGAAATGAGTTCTCGTTGTATGCACGTTCTTTGATTGGATGTCGACTGAATCTAGGAACTAAATCGATGAACCAATAATGTATTGTCAGTAGGGAACCTCAGTATGATACTATGATCCTCTGTCTATGTTGAGTCGAAAAATTAAGCAGGGGAATCTTAAGAAGAAAAACTTCAGTGATCTTTGTTTGCACGAAGCGAGATATTAATTGCATGAAGTGAACAAGCCTAATAGAAATAAAGCAATGCTCTGTCTCGTGAAGTGAGATATTAATAATTAATTGTTAATGTTGATCAGTTAGATTAGGAAATCTGTCATTCAATGCGATGTAAGCTATGCGCTATAATTATAAGGTCTGTTCGCGCTTGCACTTTCTCTTTTCAAAAGGCCAAATATATATATATATCTCATTTCAAGTGCAAAAATATTTGGGGATTTCATATTATGCGAACAGATCTATATTATACGTATTCTGTGACTGGATGCGAATACATAGGCTGGTATTCATAGTCGATTTTTATTTCAAAATCGTCTTAAGTAATGTCTTAAGATGCTAATGCGGCCCTCTTGGTTCGTGACTTCTGAAGACCGTACTTAAGACGGTCTTGAATATAAGATCTGACTATGAATCGGCCTTACACTTAGCCAATGCTAAACGCCATCATTGTTGGAGGGTAGTTAAGTTTGTTATAGAAGTTAAATCTCTATGAAATTTAAAAAAATAAAAATTGTATAGCATTACATTGCTTAAAGTTTATTGCAGTATTATATTACTTAATACAAATTTGACAGTGTAAGAAAATATAAAGTATATATATATATATATATATATATATATATATAAAGTCTATATATAGTAAAATAAAAACAAAGATCATCAAAACTTCATGAAAAAGATTGGCCACATGGCTTAGTTTCTAATTGGATGCAAACTATTCACGTGATCAGTTTGCTACTCTCTTCTTGAGAGCAGAGATGTCAGCTCAGAGATGGTTTACGACATCGCGATCATGACCAACGTCATCAGTCGGCGGCGAAGAAGTACGACAAATAGCTATACATTTAAGCACGAGTCATCTGTGTCACAGACTGATGGCGCTATTTGCGATGTCGTAAATCGTCCATAGATTTATAGAAGATTGCACACTATGTTACCTCTTCCATGGGACTACCTGCAGTCTACCAAAACGCGTGACAATTCTCTCACTTTGCTCTTCATGCACCAAGTGTCTGCGAACAATGGGCTTGCACTATGGTGACTTGTGAATATGCCCTTATTCGGAAATCTTTAATAAAATGAAAATTGCAAAACGGTACAAATTTTTAAATCAGTTAAGTCCGATGTATCCATCCACGAGAAGTGAAATGATTATTCTGGAACACTTTGACTGAATTATTTACACATCACAAGATAGTTTGAGCTTTTAAAAGCTTGAAATAATTATTAAAAAAAAAGACTCCTGATTGCTGCTAAACCATAGTCTAGCAAAAAAATTTTAAAAATATAATTAAATTTAAATTAAAAAAATTTTTTAATTGAATTAAAAACGTATATAAAATAAATTAATGAACTAAAAAATTATATTAAAAAAATAAAACTATTTTAAATGATAATAAAAAATAACTAAAAAATTAAAAATTGAATTAAATAAATTAATAGATTAAAAAATTAATTTAAATAAAAAATAAAAAATAAATAAATTAAAAGAATAAAAATACTAATACTAATAATACTAATAAAAATATTAATAAATAAATTAATAGAAAAACTTTAAAAAGTATGAAGTAATTAATATTTAGTATCTAATATTAAGTATAGTAAAAAGAAATCCATTATTTTTCCAATTTTTCAATTTCATGCAAAAATAATGGATTTCTTTTTACTACACTTAATATTATTGAAATTGTATGTAAATATAATATTATTAAATACTAATCAAATGCATAGCAATAATAAGATATTTTAAAAAATTTTATATTAATAAAATATATTAATATTTAATATTTTTAAAAATTTTTAGTAACTGCTACCATATATAATGTACTACATGTATGTGTAATAATAAATTAAAATGAATAATTGAGTATATTTGTACTTTACTTTCTATTAATACTTACAAATACTTTTTTTTTTATTAATACTTACTAATAATATAATAAATATGTCAGTTATATTATTAATATGATGAATAATTATTTGTTTCAATGACAGTTTACACATTTCAAATCGCACAAATGTCGACTTTTTATATCGATTAGTGATCTATATTGATTATATACATCTTTTGTTATGTGCGCGCACTTTCTATATCTTCCTTTTCTCTATTTTTTATATGCCAATAACATTATTAAGAAAATTTTGCCTGCTCTATTTAGAGAGACGTTGTATTCATAATACAATAATAAAAAAATATAGGTAATAAAAAAATTAAGGACTTTATTTTAAACTTTATTAAGCTTTTAATTCATAATTTAAACTTTCTATAATATTGTTCTTATTATTATATATATTTTTTTAGTATTTAATAATATTGTTCAATTTCAATAATATTAGATACTAATTAATTATTTTATATAAATATTAATTTAATTTATTTCACTTTTCGAAGTTTTTCTACAATATTAATTTATTTATTAGTATTAATATTTTTATTCTTCTTTTAATTAATTTATTTTTAGTTTTTTACTTAAATTAATTTTTTACTTTATTAATTTATTTAATTTAATTTTTTTAATTTTTTAAAATTTAACTTTATATTTTTTATTTTTTTATTATCATTTAGTTATTTTTTATTATCATTTAAAATAATTTTAGTTTTTTAATATCATTTTTTATTTTACTTTTTTATTTTATTACTTCATTTATTTTATTTTATCTTATTTATAATACTAATTTATTTTATTTCATTTTAGATAGATATTTATTTTGTATTGGATAGATATTTTATTTTTTATTAGATTTTACTTTATTTTATTTATTTACTTCACTTATTTATTTTATTTTATCTTATTCATTAATTTATTTAATTTCACTTTAGATAGATATTTTGTGTTAGATAGATAATTTATTTTATATTAGATTTTATTTTATTTTATTTGTTTATTTATTCATTTATTTATTTATCTACCCTTTAATTTATTAATTTACTTATTAATTAATATGAAAGTTAGAATAAATTTTCAATCAGGAGAATGTATAGTAAGCGCGAGAAGTCCCATGCTACGCTCCTGCATACTCCGGCTGCGTGCTCTCTGATTGATCAACTTTAGTCATCAATAACTTGATCAGTAATGATCTGAGCTGAAACTTGTAAACGAACTTTTAGTTCAAAATTTCATTCTCTTTC
Source organism: Atta cephalotes (assembly GCF_000143395.1). NCBI lineage: Eukaryota > Metazoa > Arthropoda > Insecta > Hymenoptera > Formicidae > Atta > Atta cephalotes. Next base: position 2,741,344 of record NW_012130093.1, on the reverse strand, counting down.
ACTCTCTGAAATATTAATGAAAAGATACAGAACACCCTGTATAAATACATATATTTTTTATAATTGATTATAATATAATATATAATATAATATATATATATATGTGGGAATCTTGCAGTGATATAACGCTTGTAATAGCTTAACACAGTTTATTGATGCATGAGGTACAAAAGATATAAGCTTCGCAATCGCACGATGCCGTCACGCTTTGTTGATGACCGAATCGAATCTAATCTAATCTAATCTTTTCCAACACAATGATCGTCGCCCCGATCTCTCGCGATCATTGGACCTCGTCGCCCGCAGCGCCTTGCACATTGGCTGAAGCTTGTTACCGACGGGAAGTACAATTCCCACACTCGGCCATTCCTGCAATTTCCTCGGCCCCCGAGGAACATACTGTATAAGATTTCATATAATTGGCTGCTGACATTGTAAACTCAGGTCCTTCGTCATTACATACTTTGATAACTTCACTCGGTACGGTCCGAGATATTTTCTCTTGATTTTCAATCTGGGGGCAAATTGCATACTCCGGTTCACCATTAAATTGCCTTCCTTATAAATGCGGGCTTTCTTACGACGCTTATTGTAATAATGCTGATTTTCCTTGTATCTTTAATAAATATTCTGCTTCGCTAATTTCCGCAAATTATCGCATTCCTTATTAAAAGATTGAACGTATTCTTGTTATAGTAAAGAAATAATTTGTACATCATCACGATATTTCTTTATGCTAAAAAGAACTTCAACGGACTCATACCTACACTACGCTGATATGTGTTATTAAGGCTCATTTGCAGCCTCGCAACGTGTCGATTCCATCAATCGGGGGTTATCTAGTGACAATTTTGTTAGCATCGGAATGAGTCCGATTTACGCGTTCTACTTGACCGTTACCGCGTGGTCATACATACACCGTTAGTCACTGTGATCTGTTCAATGCCTTCAGTGATACAATAGTTACAAAAATCAGAGGAGATGAACGCCGTGCCCCGATCTGTTATGACGCGCCTACCAAAGCTCAGGATTACCAAAGATCTGCTGCATCGCTGTAAGCTTATTTACTTCTTTGGTATTCGTAGTCTTAGTGGGGTACAATCACACGAACTTTGAGAAGCCGTCCACTATAACTAAATACTTATACAACTTAGACGTATTAGTCATTGGGCCTAAATGGTCAAGATGATACGTATTTAATGGTACATCGCCCTTGGGAATCGATTTCAATTCGCCCTCCTTTTTGCCTTTTTTCTTTTCAGATAATATACACGATACACATGAAACTTTCGACTTTTTCTTTTAATTTCGGGATATAATATTTTTTTTATCTCTACTACTTTTTTAACACCAAAATGCTCATTTTCGTGCGCTTTTTTAATATTATAGTATCATGATGCATACTCGACGTTACTATAATTCTATTGTCTATTTTTCCCATTAACAATCCGTTTTCTATTAAATAATTTTTGTAAGCTTCTTGTAGGCTTCTTAACTAACAGTCACTTAATAATATATGATCGCTCTTCTTTATCTTGCTCATTCTTAATCAATGCCAACATCGTATCCTCAATAATCATCACGGGGAATCTACTTAATGTGTCGATGTATTTTATACATTTATCTATCCGATGTTCGATTTCATACTCGAATTCTTCTAACATGAGTGCCCATCTGGCCACCTTAGGAAGTAGTTTTCTTTACTAAGTGTCTTTTGAAACGTTTGACAGTTAGTTATGATTTTGAACTTAATTCCTAACAAATAGATACGAAATTTCTTTATCGCTTTGATTATCGCCATAATTTCAAATTCATAGGAATTTCTTTTTGGTATCGATTTCTTGCTGCTTATATAATAAACCGGATGGAAATCTTTCATTGGCTTTTCTTTGTAGGAGGACCGCTCCATATCTCTGCTTACTCGCGTCAGTAATTCGGTGACCGCGGATGGGTCATATATACGAAGAACTGGTTCTCTCGACAATGCAACTTTCAATCTATTGAATGCAGCTTGTTGCGAAACAGATGTTATTCCTCTTTTATCTCATATAACGAATATGCTATCTAGGCGTAGTCTTTCACGAAATTCCTAAAATAGCTCGTGAGATCCAAAAAGCTCTGCAACTGTTTTAACGATTTCGACTAAGGAACATTCTGGACTGCACATTTTAGTTTGGGGATGGTTTTCGCAGCTATTTCCAATAATATGTCCTAGGAACTCGACCTGTTTCTGTAAAAACTTGCATTTTTTCTAATGCTTAAACAGTGGTTAGCGGCAACAGTTAACACTTCGGATAATTTACAAAACGCGTCTTCTCTGTTAACTCGGAATGATTAAATCGTCTATATATGTGAGAATCACTGATCTTCGGATAAGATCACGGAATACTTCATCAATGAATCATAAGAAGCTAATTGGGCTATTATATAATCCAAAAGGTGTCATACTTCATGTACTCATATTAGCCATTTGGCGTAACGAGAGCTATATACTTTTGGCTTTCTGCTTCTAACAGCACATGGAAGAACTCATTCTTTAAATTGATGATTGAGAACACTTGAAAGTTAACTAACGCGTCTATTCTATCGTCTATTAGTGGCATCGGATATTTATCGCGAACTATTTTCTTATTTAAGGACCGATAATACAAACACGACTGGAACTGTCTTTTTTGAGTACAATAACTACAGAACTAGCATACTCGCTGTGGCTGGATTTAATTATGTCGACTTCTAACCACTCGTCTACTTGCCTATCTAAAATGTTCTTTTCCTTCGGAGCCTATGTGGACGCAAGTGAACGAACATTCGATCCTTCAGTGTGATCTTGGTCTCTACTGTGATCTTCACATTATTCTTTGGACGGTGCTCTCTAATTAACATTTCGACTCTGCTCCGATACGGCTCTATAACTTCGATTTCCTCGACAATGACATAATTTATAGTGGCTAATTCTTCGAATCCATTTGGCTGATCATCCTTATTAACGATAGCTTCCGTGCTTGAGGGTGATGGCATCTTAGGTCAAAGACCATTTGACTTCGAATCTTCCTTTCTTTATAATAATCTCGATATCTTTCAGGAAATCACGTCCGAGGATCAACTCAGCGGTCATAAAATGCGTAGGGACTACGTATGCCTGAATTTTGTAAGCATCTTCTTGGATAGAGAACCTCAGATGAAAGGCAGATCCATCGGCTTCATGGAAACATTCCCCAGTCCTGTAATCTACTGAGTCGTATTGCTTAATTTGGACTTGTCGATCTTCTTGTACGTCATGACGCACCAGGCTTGCGTCACTGCCCGTGTCGATTAATCGTCGAATCGGCAACCTCTATTGAGATGAATTTGTCACTGGCATCGTTGATGTTTATTACAGACGTCGGTGCTTCTGGTTGTTGTAATCGTGTACACTTTGGAGTAATGTGCTCATATTCGTTGCATTTTAAAACACTTCGGCTTTTTGTCGGCATTCGTACAATTTTTAACATCATTTTGTGGAATATTAATTCATATTTAATTTATATTTAACATTCTGTGGAATCGCAATTAAAGCAATGCTTTTTGCCAACTGGCTGAGTACTTGATCTGGTTTGCACTTTCGCCGCGTCTTTTGTGCTGTCTTTAATACTATCCTTTAATACTATCCTTTAATACTATCCTTCTTGATGGTTTTCTTCCGCTTTTTCTTTGATGCGATCATATATTTGGAAACATTTCTTCAATTCGTGTATCGTTTCCGCATTATACAACACTATCTGCATTTTTCGTCTTGTATCTATGATATATGGACGAAGGCATTTTCCTCTATGTGACCTTGATCGGCGTTCTCTTGCATGGCGTAATATACTGCCAGCTATTTTCAGTTGGTTGCCATTTATAATTGACTATGTATCGTCGCTGTTCAATTTAATTTTAAATTTTCTCTTCAGACGGTGTTTGAGCGTATTCCAAGAAGTGATCCTTTTTTCAAACAACACGAATCATTTCGCCGATCCCTTTAGACATAAACTAATTTCTGTAAGTCATTCCACTCGAGTAAGGTGCTCATGTTCTCGAACTTCAATTGCTGATTGGAATTTATCATCGCCAGTAAAGTATGATAAGCAGCCTTCTACATCTTTGATCGTGAAGTTATTTCTCTGCGATCGGCGGTTGGCGGATTCCGATATACCTTGTCTTCATCCAATGAAAACATCGATATCCGATACATCGGTGTCCGATACGTCAATATGGCGTCTCGATCTATCGCTCATCTTCCTCGTTCGCGCTCGCTATTCCGCCGCTGACTTCATGCTCTATATTTTACGGTCGACATCTTCTGTTGTGCATTCTGCGTCATCCATCGAATCACTATCTGATTCGTCTTCGTCGTCCGTTGTATTATCCTCTTTGTCATTCGCGGCATCTTCAGCTTTTCGCAATCTTTCTTTTAATGAGCTTTTATTGCCGGTCGCCAATATATCTCGCTTCCGCAATTCACCTTTGAGATCGGTTAGTTTCATTTCGTCAATAGCTAATGTGAATTCTTTGTCTGTCTCTTTTTGTGGCGCCTTCCCTCTTCCCGTTGTCTCTATCGAACCATCTTGTCCTGACGAGACGCCTTTCCCGCTATCTTTGCTGTTGCTCTGCGATCCATCGGGAGGCATTTTTACATTTGCTTTCAACTTTTATTTCAACTGAGGTGCTCATACAACTGCACAACTGAGATTCTGACAACTGTTCAACAACTGCTCTGACAACTTTACAACTCGCAACTACGTGGATTTGGAATCAATGTGTGATCACTAATACTTGTCGCGTCGGCCCACTTACCGACTTACACCTTACACGCAATTATCCCGCCGATCCCGGATGAACTTCCAAAAAGAAGATGGGAAGAGATATAACGCTTATCGGTAGCTTAACACAGTTTATTGATGCACGAAGTGTACAAAAGATATGAGCTTTGCGATCGCATGCTGCCATCACGCTTTGTTGATGGCCGAATCGAATCTAATCTAATCTAATCTTTCCAGACGCAACAATCGTCGCGCCGACCTTCCGCGATCATTGGGCCTTATCGCCCGCAGCGTCCTGCATTTCGACTGAAGCTTGTTATCGAGCTTGTGGGAAGTACGACTCCCACATATATAATATGACAATTTGTATGAATTTATGAATATAATTTACATAAATATATATAATATCTTCAGAAAATTCATTTTCCTTAAATAATTTACAGAAATGTAAATGTTCGCGAGCAATCATTTTTTATTAAAAAAGGAGAATACAACTTTCACTTTTACGATCAACTCTAAATTAGTTTTTTAATAATTGAAACATAATTGACAGCAAGTCCGTAACGATGTGAATAAGAATTGTATAAACTTTCAATGTACCAAATTTTCTATGAATAGCTTCCTTATTAAGATAATTTATTTTTTTTCATGAAAAAAAATATAAAAAAAATGAAAGAATGTAGAATAAAACGATCCCTTACAGAATAAAACAATCTCGAAAAAAATTATATTTATTAAAATCTTTTTCTTATTAAAATAGTTATTTTATTTCGTATATACAGTGCGTTACCAATATTCGAACAAATTTCAATTTAAATTTTCCACTATTGTGCCTCCGCCAGAGATTATTGTTGGCGCCCGAGAAAGCCCGATGTTTCTAGTAATAGTCATTCTCAAAATGGCCGTGATCATTGAAGACCTTCGCGCTGGGCGCTTAATAATGGAAATAATTCGGTTCTTTGGATATCCGAGATCAACTCTTTATGACGTGGCAAAATATGGCTTTAGAACAGTCCAAGGAAAGTTCCATGTCAGCTAAGAAGAGTCACTCGAAAGAACATACCGCGAGTCATTTGATTCAAAATTGGCTCTCAGACAACGTCAATATGTTTTGATCCAAGGAATTCTGACTCAACAGTCCAGATTTACATTGGACTACTACGTATGAAGCGTAGTTGAAAGGATCACAAAGTCTTGGCATCCTAATGTGACCATTAATGTGTCCATTAAGGATCGCTATTCGTCAGCATGGACAGCGCTATATTACAGCGTGCGTATGAACGCTTGAAATCGTGAATAGAGGCATTCAAGCTAATGGGGGATATATCGAATAATTGTGCTCTACAGGAATCCCCCAAGTAAAAGGATTTTGTGTAATATTTAATTTTTCATTAAAAACATTTTGTTTAAAGAAATTGTTCAATTTGTCCTGATTTTGGTGACGCACCCTGTATATTTCAATGAAAAAAAGATTATTATTGACAACATGTACTGCATTAAAAAAAATTTATTATTAACACTGTGCTGTTTTTTTAAATATACTTTGCATTTAATAAAATTAGTTATTTGTTTAATATGAAAATAAAATTTTTCAAAATTCATTTTGATAATTATTCCTTATATTAAAATATATTGAAATATCGCTGCGCGATATCACGCGCAAAAAAAAATGCGAATCACTACAAAAGATAGAAAAACAATTATTTTTTAAGTTTTTTTAAACAGAATTATTATAATGTGAGGCTCACGGATTATTTTAATTTGTCTCTAGACGGGATAAATATAATAATCTTCCAGTGGTTTTTAAATTAATCTTTCATTTGTTACTTCATTAGGATTAAGCATAAAATTTGATTTATTTATTTTATAAAAATAGAAAGATGTAATGTAAATATATAAATTAGTACAATATTTAGTACGCAAACAATATAAACTACGCATGAAAGAGAGGAAAGTTATTTTTTTTGAATTTTTTATGTATTTATTTATTGTATTTATTATTATTTCATTGATTTTTATACAAAATATTCAGAAAAAAAATAAATAGTAAGTGACTAAAAATAATTTTTACAATATAAATAGTATTAGGTGTAGTAAAAAGAAATCCATTATTTTTGCATAAAATTGAATGGAAAAATAATGGATTTTTTTTGCTACACCTAATATAAATGATAATAAATATAAAGGAAATTACACTTACTGGCAAATATTTCAATATAATTTCCAAGATTCCATTTTATCAATTTATCACAAACAACATTATCTTTATTATTAGCGTTGACAGAAACATTTCGAACATTAATATTAGAGATAATCAAGATCCTGTATTATTATTATCATTAGCCGTTATCATTTGTTTTATAATTATATAATAATTTTTAATCGCTCTGTTAAAAACTGTAGGTTTTAATCTCTGTGCACTATTTTTCATGCAGCATCTGTATCGCATCATGAAAAATATAAATCGAAGAAACTAAATAAAATCATAGAATTGTAACCAATTATTATACATTTTTTAAATTATTGGCATAGGCTAAGAGTATAACTTTTAATTCTAATTTATTTAATTTAAGAATTTCTTTCTTCTTTATCAAATTTTTCTTTTATATTTTTATAAACGATTTTTTTGAAACTCTTTTTGAAACTTTTTGAAACGTAAGCATCGTATTCATATTATTTTGAATTATAATTTTCGTTGAATTATGAATAAGTTTAGCCGTTTCAAATTAAGCATTTAAAATTAGACTAAGTTAATGACTTTAGGTCTATTCTGTAATTTATAATCGCAATATTGTCTTTATTATTTTAGTATAAGTATATATAAAAGATTTCACGACGGCAAGTAATGATATTGCTGTTAAAAGTTACAGAATTAGTCTATTGTATACTATATAATTTTAACGTTATCGTTACGTAGTTATTGCATGTATAAATCTTGGTGTACAATGATTGGTAGTCGAAAATCTATTTACGGTGAAGATACTCTATCAAAATCAGCAGCACGGAAATGATTCGCTCGCCTTCGTGCTGGAAATTTCGATGTGAAAGATGAACCTCACTCCGGTCGACCAATCACTGAAAAGTCCGATGAAATCATGGTAAAAGTCGAGCGTGATAAGCATGTGAACACTGTGGAGATTGCCAGAGAACTAGGCATCGACCATAAAACAGTTTTAAATCATTTACACAAAGCTGGATACAAAAAGAAGCTCGATGTTTCGGTTCCTCACGAATTGAGTGTTAGGAACATGATGGATCGAATTAACATTTGTGATACGCTACTGAAACGGAATGAAATTGAGTCATTTCTGAAGAGAATGATAACTGGTGATGAAAAATGGATCACCTACGACAATCCAACTAGAAAAAAATTGTGGATAAAGAAAGGAGAAAAGGCGCAAGCAATCGCAAAACCTGGATTGACGAGGAAGAAGGTGATGTTGTGTGTGTGTGTGTGTGTGTGTGTGTGTGTGTGTGTGTGTGTGTGTGTGTGTGTGTGTGTGTGTGTGTGTGTGTGTGTGTGTGTGTGTGGNGNGTGNGNGNGNGTGNGNGNGGNGNGNGNGCGNGGTGCGTGTGGTCGTGTGTAGTGGTAG
>NW_012130093.1:2726249-2732664 GCF_000143395.1 Atta cephalotes | reverse complement strand
TAAAAGTTAAAACGTTTTAAAAGTTTAAACGTTTAAGTTAAGTTAAGTACTACTACTACTAAGTAGTAGTAGTGTGTGTGTGTGTGTGTGTGTGTGTGTGTGTGTGTGTGTGTGTGTGTGTGTGTGTGTGTGTGTGTGTGTGTGTGTGTGTGTGTGTGTGTGTGTGTGTGTGTGTGTGTGTGTGTGTGTGCGCGTGCGTGCGTGCGTGCGTGCGTGCGTGCGTGCGGGCGTGCGTGCGTGCGTGCGTGCGTGTGTGGTGGAATTGGAAGGGAATCGTTCAATCAAACAATTAATTCCGAACTCTACTATGAACAATTGCAGAGATTACAACAAGCAATTGAGAGCAATTGAAGCGGCCAGAATTAATCAATAGGAGAGGTGTCGTCTTCCATCATGACAACGCTCGACCACACACATCTTTGATGACTCGGCAAAAATTGCGAGAGCTTGGCTGGGAAGTTTTAATGCATTCACCGTATAGTTCTGACATAGTACCCTTAGACTATCATTTGTTTAGGTCTCTGCAGAACTCTCTTAATGGTGTAAAGCTAGCTTCAAAAGAGGCCTGTGAAAATCACTTGAAATAGTTTTTTGATCAGAAACCACAGAAGCTCTATCGCGATGGAATTGGAACTCTGCCTCAAAAATGGCAAAATATTATAGAAAATAATGGAGTATATTTGGTTATTAAATAAATTGATTTCAATACTCTAAGAAAAACACTTTAATTTTACTAAAAAATCGCCACGAACTTTTTCCCATACCCAATATGTTACGTTTGGCTACATTGCGTTGGCTTTGTTGGCTTTTGTATGCTTTTGTGTAGTGTTGCGTCGATTCTGTCGTGTCTAAATACTGCAAATTGATAGAATACAGATGATAGCGAACAGATAATCATCATTCTGTCTTTATCGAAAATTCAGAAAGTGCTTCATAAAGACAGAATGATAATTATCTATTCACCTTTTTGCTGTCTGTATCTCAGTTTTTCGCCTATATCTCAGTAAGAATGCCGATATTCAGACATGATGCAATCGACGCAACACTATATAAAATACTATATAAAAGCGTACAAAAGCTAACGAAGCCAACGCAACGCAATGAATACGTAGGCAAACATAGCATATGGCAAATATGAGCAAATATGGTGATAAGATGCCGCTCGGATGTGCCGTAAATGATGACAGCCATATTAGTTCCTCATTTCCGATTCTCATAGCTATGAGGGCGCTACAAATGCTGGTAACACAAAAACCATGACAGTTTGGTGACCCTGGTGCAAAGCTAATCACCCAGTATTTCGAGCATAATTAATTTAATTTAATTTATTATTAATTTAATTTAATCGTTCACAATTGTTAGCTACGTTAATTTTTTTTTTTAACGAGGAAAAATCTTCTCAGAGGAACGATTCAGAAATCGTCCCGCCAGGAGGGGAAGACACCCCCCGGGAGTAATGTGAGATTCAGACAGCCTTGTATCTCTCAGATGAGAGATGCCAAGGCGCCCGCCTACCCACTAAAACTCCACGGTGGCCTGACGCTGGCCACCGGTATGGAGGAGGGGGGAGGGGGGGGATTGGAGATCACCTAAGGTATGTTTCCGATCCCCCCGGGCCTGGTGCAGTGCGCCATCTCCTCACCAATTTTGATCTCTTTATATGACGGGATAAGATCGCATTTCTCCCGCTTTCTCGAGGGACTGCTCTCCCGCCCCGACCTATTCTCACCGAAGTGCGAGGCGCTTCCGCCTCCGAATTAGAGAGTCGACGTCTTTATCTTAACTTGGTAAGGGGTCCATCTCCTCTCGCCTAAGTCTCTTCCTTCTGTACCATTACTTTTGTGCAGAAGTCCACTTTCCAGCCTCTCCTCATCATCCTGCGAACTACTGCGAGGAGCGAGAGATCCCGCCCAATGACTTCCGTCATTCACGGCGCTCTTCATCTGACGCTATGTATTTGAGGGTGTGGCGCGCCGTGACCACATATCTCCCGTAGTGGAAACAGACTGCTCTTTTCCTATTTGGTGCAGATAGCGAAGTAGCCCTGCGAAGATCTGCATCGTATAAAAGATTAACTCTCCTTGATTCCTATCTACTCAAGCTCTCAGATGGCCTCGACGGTTTCACGATCGTATGTGGAGGGATTGAGGAGCCGTTTCTTCCAGCTCCTCAGATTCTTCCCTTTCTCACGTTTTTTCATGATGTCGGGACGACTCCTCCAGGTACTCTGGACCAGACCTTTTTGACGTTCCGGCACTCTGCGGAGTGCTTGGTGACCATAAGATCCACGGAGACATTCTAGCCAAGTCTGTTCCAGCTGATACGGTTCTGTAGGCTCGGATTATTCAAAGTAAGGTGTTGTTGAACCGAGTTGACGAGGTATCTGATGCGCCCATTGGTTTCCATTTCCTGTGCTCACACTGTTCCGTAGAGAAGCATCGATAGAGCCGCATTCGCATATAGACGCCTAACCTTCTGAATCATCGAGATTGGGCAATAGGCGGGCCAGAGTCGTCATCTTACTCGATCTGGGTGATCTTCTCAAAGTGTCGAGGAAATCCCCAGAACCCATCCAGTCTAAGTTAATCGTGTATAAGTACTGGAAGAACGTGGCTCAGCTCTGGTTTTTCTCAGAATCTTTCATATAATTTTTCAGAATTTCTATTTTTCTCAGAATCTTTCATATAATTTTTCAGAATTTCTATATAATTTTATAACTGTCTCTCATTTTTTATATTGGAACACTTTTCAGAAAATCTACATCTTTTCTCAGAATTTTCCATATATGTTAATTATAAAATATCGTAAGATTTTTAAGCTTATTGTAAGTATAATTTCTGATGATATGTTATAAAATATAAAAAAATTAAAAAATATTTTTTCAAAATTATAGAACGAAAAATTTCAGAATATTTTAGAATTCACTTGTATGAAAAATTCTGAGAGAAGATGTGAACTTTTCGAATATTTCTGAGTATTTCTGAAAAATTCAGTTTCAATTGTTTCGTATAAAAAGTATAAGAAAAATTAATTATAAGAAAAATTTTCATCAGAAGTGAATACTTAAGATGTCGCTACTAACTCAAGACTCAAGGTTTGCCTTCGCGCCATCGCGGCTCAGGATAATCTCCTCAAGACACTGCTGCGAATCAGGGCATTTATCTCTAAGCCCGAGTGCAGAACATTTATCGCTTGTGCGAGCACAAATTATACTATTTGATGTGCTTTAATCACTTTCTAGAAACTGTATTGAAGTTAGATAAATATACAATATAACAAATTGAAGACCGATCAATCCCTCATCTCTTCTATTCTCCCATCCAAATTCTCTTCTTTCCCTCCATCATTCCAACAAGTAGCGTAATATAAAAGGAACAGCTCAGTATCAGGCTGCTCCTTGCCCTGGTGACTGCAAAGTTCACGAAACGTTGGCATTTCAAGAATTTGGACACGGAGAAAACCCGTGAAATGCATAATCTATATAGAACGCACTTGTGGAAGCCTCAAGAATATTTTCAAATATCTCTATGGGGAGAGTATCCTTGCTAAAGTAAATACTTTCAGCAAGGTCTTCAGCTCAGGTCTTTCCTAGCCAAGAAACTATCAAACCTGGCATTCCTAAAACGCTGCAGGGATAATAACAGCATTCCAAAATTTCTACAATTCAAGAACTACCTAGGAACTCACAATCCAAAAATATCCTTCAAAAAACCAGCTTCATCCTCATCAAAGAACGCATCCATTTCACTAAGTCACAAATAGTTCAAGGCTCCCATAAAACCTAAATTAAACTCCATCTGTTCCTATCCGCCACGTTGCAGCATGATATCTGGCAAACCCTAGATCGTATTACATACGAACAAGCCATGGAGCTCACGTACAATCCTCTGAAAGATAGAAATCATCAAAAATACATAAAGCTTGTCCCTCACAAAAATCTACAACCCTCTTTATTTAATGTCAAAAACCTATCCAACAAAGACCTGTCTCAAGACATTATATCTGCGCTTGCCAAAGGCCCTAACTTCACAATGGCACTTAGAAAGATTCCACAGGAAGAGATTATCAGCCAAATAGAGTCAACCGACTTCCATGAAAACAAGCAGGTAATATCCACAGGTAACCAATATTCTTTTCAAACCCCCTTCACCAAATATCACTAGATGAGAACGATTGGCCCTTCAAGAGCCTCAAGGCACCTCACAGAGACACAGACATCATCGTGCTTCCAGTCGACAAAGGCAACACGACTGTAGTCGTGATGAACACATGAGATTATAAGAAAAAGATGAAGAACCTTCTTTCGGACAAAGCATACAAAAAACTTGACAAAAATCCAACTAATATAATCGCACAAAACAAGATCCTAGTGAAAAAAAGCAATATTTCTAGTAAAACCAAATCAACATTAATACTTATGAATCCTTTTCCACCAAGACTATACGGACTATCAAAAATATACAAACAAAACATCCCTTTCAGACTGATTGTCAGCGCTACACACTCCCTGACATACAACTTATCTTGCTTCTTAGCATAAACATTATAATCCCTCATTGGAAAATCCGAATCATACATAACCAACTCAACGGACTTTATACAAAAGATCCAAAAATTTTGATTACGCTCCACAAACCTACGTATAAGTTTCAATATAAAATCCCTTTTCACACAAGTTCCAATAAAAGATACATTAAACATAATAAAGGCCTCACATGAAGCCCTCTCCGACTTCATCCCGCTAATAGAGCACTGCTTAACTTCTTATTTCTCTTATAGACTTCTGCTATATAACAATATATACTTCTCCTATATAACAATTTTATGAACAAATTTCAGGAGCAGCAATGGGCTCTCCTATTTTTTCTGTAATCGCCATTCTTCATGGAGCATTTTGAGAAAGAGGCTCTCGAAAAAACACCCAAAAAACCAGAAATTTGATTTCGTTATGAATACATCGTTATGAATATTAGATAACACATTTGTGATATGGAGACATGACAGAATCCGTAAATTCCTTATTTTCCTCAACAATCCACATCTAAATATCCATTTCACTATAGTCATAGAGGAAAATGGAAAACTCCCCTTCCTAGATATTCTTCTAGATAGTCTGTAAGAAAGCTAATGGTACCTTAAGCCATCAAGTGTACAGAAAACCAACACATTCAGATAGATACCTACATGCTGAGTCGCTACCATCCAGCATAAAAACTGCTGTCTGCAATCAACTCACTTGTACATAGAATTTCCATTTTTGATAAAGAACATCTATAGACAGAACCATCTAAAACTAGCCTTACAGAAAAACGGGCATGATAAATAAGACATAATCAAAACAATCAAACATGTAAACAAAAGGATTCTATCCATTCTCCTATATGTTAAAGGAACAACAGATCGAATTGATGGGATATTAAACAAATACAATATCTGAATTATCTTCAAAACACCCAAAAAGATAGGACAAATCTTAAGAAATCCTAAAGATCAAAGACTTCCACTCAGCTCCGCAGGAGCAAGGTATATAAAATACTTTCTTCCTGCGGGCAAGTATACATTGGAGAAACCGGGAAAATGGTCAACCTACGGATAAAAGAATATCAACGTGATGTCAGGCTAAAACATGCTATGCAATCAGTATTATCAGACCACAACATCGAAATAGGACATCAAATATTATTTGACAAAACGACCACAAAAGCCAATATTACGTTATACTTTGCAAGTGTAGAAAAGCTGTAAAGATACAAAAACACCCTAACATCTAAATAGAGATAATGGCAACCTAAATAAAATTTAGAAAACCATTCTCCCGGTTATTGAAGACTGATCAATTTCCCCCGTTTAGCTCCCTCCATCTACAATTCTCTTTTTCTCCACTACTCCAATAAGTAGTGTAATATTATATAAAAGGAGCGGCCCGGAGGACAGCTCAGAATTAGGTTGCTCCTCGTCCTGATGACTGCAAGGTTCACGAAACATTGACATTCCAAGAATGGATCTGGACACGGAGAAAATCCGCGAAACACATAATCTTTAAATATAACAAATTATTTTATGTTTTGGTGATATTTGATGTGTCTAAGCGAAAATACAATGCAACCAAGAAGTCGTTTATGCCGATCGACTTAAGATAAAGTAACCTAAAAAGTAATTTATAAGGAACTTTTATAGTAACTTTCCTAACTCTATGTAATATATATATTTCCAGATAGCCAAATGCTTCTGAGATTGCTATCATGTTGCTGACAATCGTTGAAGCAATCAATTTCTAGAAATTCGAGTCAAGGTACTTCGTCATTGTGCGTCTTAGGTACTATAAATTCGACATCTGATTACAGCATATTGATGGCAACTTATTAACACTAGTATGTATATTTCTACAATGAATTAATTTCTGCAACATAACAGC
>NW_012130093.1:2696164-2725580 GCF_000143395.1 Atta cephalotes | reverse complement strand
GACGAGAATTTGGCTCGTAAACTGACATTTTCAATCGAGAATAACTTTATGATGCAGATACAAATCGACTAATGTTTCTATGGGGTTATGTTGACAGATGCCCAAGTTTATTGTATGACGTCTATGATCTATTTATTTCGACCACCACTTACCGCTAAAGCCATCTATAGGAAAACGGCGGAAACAAAGTTGTACACCTAATAACTTAGAAAATATAAGTTTTATAGAAAAATGTTTTAGACAAAAGTTGTAAGATTTAAAAAGATCTATTTACCGATCTTATCAGTTTGACTTTGGGTGATATCGCTGAGGTCAAATTAGGTTGCATCGACTTTTTTAAATAGAACACCCTATTTTTGATGCTAGAATCTAATAACTGATGTCAAGAGTTTTTTAAAATACTATAATAGTTATTTTTTATTAAGTACTTTTCGAGTTATAGAGCTTGAGAGTTACAGTACCGTCAGCATTGGCATTATGCAAAATATCTGACCAACGCTAAAACTTCATGAATATTGTTTAGGATCATATTCTGAATAATATTTATCAAGACCAATGGAGGTTATATCTTTTATTTTCATTTTTACATAAAAATGAATTTTTAGTGCAAAATGAAAATAAGAAAAATAATCTCTATTGGCCTTGATCTTAATAATGGCAGTGCCAACGCTGATTAGATAGATCAAAAGCCGTCTATTATTAAAAAAACGAAATGTTTCTCCTTTGATCGATGATGTTAATAATAATGACAAAACAAAATATCAAAGATTCAGATTTTACATCGCAATATCTCTTTGTAGGGTACATAGAGAAAAAACAAAAAACACTTTCATTACATATTCCGAGGGGATGCAATCGATTGGGCACACTTAGAACCTGATCGATTTAGCCCTTATCCAATAATTCGTCACAACTCGCCGGCTCGCGTAAAATAACCACAGCAGTGTCGCTGCGTTTGGCTTAGCGTCGAGATACTACTGTGTCTCTAGATATATCATTTCCGACAACATGCCTCCTGCAAAGAGTTAAATAAAAAATAGTTTCGAATTTCACAATAAATTAACTGGATGATAATTGATACAATAAAAATGATTGGATGTAACTTCTCTGTTCACCAAATCCCGCTAGATCTTGTTAAATGAATTAAATAAAAGGGACTTCTAATGTGTCATGAATATCTTTAAAGATAAATTTATTAATGCAGTTAAATTTGTCTTGACATCTACGTATTTCATGTTTAATGGAATTATTTATAAACAAACATTTGGCATACCTATGGGTTCCCCTATTATATCTAATATTGTGATGAAAGATTTGGTGTTGAATTCTCTTGATTTTCGCTTATTTTAGATTGACGATGTTTTATGATTGCATCTAAGAATAAGGTTCTTTATATTTTAAATTTATTTAATAATTAACATGGATTAACTTAAATTCACAATTGAATACGAGGAACACCATTGTTTGAATTTTCTGGATCTATTAATGGTCATCAATAAAGATAATACTATTATTTTAGACTGGTATCATAAAAAGACGTTCTCAGGCAGGTATTTATCATTTTTTTCAAGTCATCTTACATGTCACAAAATTGGAACTATATAATATAGTCTTGTAGATAGAACGATCTTATCAAATCTATATTTTACAATAAAAACTAATAATAGAAATTCTTAAGAACAACGATCTTATTCTTTAAGAATGATTTTTAATTGTATTAATAGAATGAATTTGAAAAAAAGTTTGGCTATTAAAAAATTTGCATTGACAACCAATAGCACAAATTCAGATTCCAGAGGCACCGTTAGAGCGGGAAGAAGCTTAATGATTTTCCCATACATAAGATTCATGATAAAAAAAAATCTCTAAGTCAATTAACAAATTTATAAATTTGATTGCTATAAGTGCTTAAACAAACTTAATAAATTCTTCAAAATTCATAAAGATAAAATCATGAAAAAAAAAAATAATGAAGTATATAAATTAAATTACAATAATTGTGATGCCTCTTACGTTGGGCAAACGAAGAGACAATTACAGATTAGAATCAAAGAACATAATATAAAATTAATATAATATAAAATTAGATCTTAGCAATAATAGAAAATTAGATATTAGCAATAATATAAAATTAGATCAGTCCAAACACTCAATAGATAATCATGAAACATATCACTGAAACAAATCATAATTTTAATTGGGAAAATATTGATACACTTGATTTTGAAAAGAATTTCCGCAAAAGAAATATCTCTAAAATGATTCATATAAAAGAACAAAAAAAACAGTTCAAATTTAATGAAAGATACCGAATTATTGGACATTTCTTATTTTAACATACTTGACATACGCGAACATAAATTGTTATTAATACAGTTTTGTATTATTGGATTGTCCGGAAAGTTCGTGCCGATGTTGAAGGAAAATTTAAATTTTAGTATACATTTATTAAATTATATAAGTTAGTCGGCATGAACTTTCCGGACAACCCAATCCATTCGATTGACTTTGTTTGACCTGTACGTCAGTCAATTGAGTAACAGTCAACGTCTAAATTTTATGTACCTTGTCTGAATTCCATTTAAGTGTTTTAATACAGTATTTTATATATGTATATTAATATGAGTTTGAGATTTGATATTATATTTCATATTCTTAGTGTTCTTATTATTCATAATTTCTTTTCGTTCTACAGAATATCATAAAATATTTGTATCAAATAAGTTCTTAAATTATCTGATTCAAGTCTGTGATAAACTGGATTCTCGATTTCAACCGAGAAATTTGGCAAAACTCATTTTTATCCATCATGTTAACTATCATTGACCGAAATATCTTCATTATTCGAAATATTCTTCATTTTTTTATTTTATCGTTTTACACGTTCGTTTCCTGTATAAATCGATACATCGCCACTAGTATTATAAGTATTTCATATATTCGTTATGTTTTATCGGTTTGTAACATTGAAGAAGGCTTTGTAAGCCGAAACGTTTGAATTATATATTAATTTTATTGTATCTTATGTTAATTGATTAATTTTGTATTTTCGAATATTACATTGTATTTTGTGTTAATTTATTTAAAGTCATTCTATTTATTAGCTCGAAATAAGCTACAACTCTGTTTAATTTGCATAACAATCATACGAGCCTTTATACTCTAATTATTATTACACATTTTATGTTTATATGATATTACAGTAACAATAAAACTTAATCATTTTGAAAAAAAAAGAAACATAAATAGAAATAGAAAACAATAATAAACAATTTATTAGTACTGTATAATGTGAATACACAATAAGTAAAAAACAATATAAAAAGAAGTTTATACCAATCAAAATTCGATCTTGAGTGTTTTAAATAATTTCATGTGAATTTATTTCGACTCAATTTATTTATAGATTTTCAATACATTAAAATCTAATCTTCTTAAAATGCCAATTAAATATCAAATTATTAAATTGCTAATCAATTTATTTTGTGATATTAGCTCAGTTGCGTTTCTAAGTCCGGAAAATCAATTCGGCGCGCAATTTAAGAGACTATAAACGTAGTACATAAATTCATATGAAATTATTTAAAACATTTAAGATCTAGCTTTGACTGATACAGGCGTTGCTTCTTACTTATTATAAATAGAAGATTTCGTTGTTAACTCAACATGTCTGATTTTAATCTTAATTTCTGGATCCCATATCTGGGTTCAAGTCACTCACGTCATCTTTGATTAGCTCTGTTATTATCACAAATCTCAATAGAAAATATTTCTTTTTTATGGAAGGCTAAAATGTATAAAATCGAAATATCAAAATATAAAAAAGTTTTGGTAATAAATTGAAAAAGTCAGCTAAAGAACAATCTATAAAAAGAGTGCAAATAAAAGTGCTTTTTTTTCAAAATCTTTATGATAAAAACAGAAGATAAGTAATGTTTTGAAAAGAAAAAAACGAACTTTAAGAAAAAAAAATACGTTATAGTGAGTCATTCTAAAAAGTATAATTATTTTGCGCGACTAAAGTGAGAGCATTTTTATGCACGATCGGAAAAATGATATCAGAAGTGTGTTGGGTATTTTGTTTTTTTAAACCAAATGCAATGAAAATATTTTATACTAAATATATAATAATTTCGATTACATTATTTATTTACTTACGATTTTATAATTCCCAAGAAATAGAGCGATCGTTTCACCAAGACGCCTTTCTCAAAAATGCTTTTTTGACAATAAATATATGTTTTCTATAAGAAGACAACACACATACTTAAATACACTAATAAATAGGTACTTACTAAAAACGAATTTTCACTTTCGATAAAAATCTATCGAATTTACATTTAACGGGTTTAAGTCACCTGAACCAAACTTTTATTGCATCACAATTACAGTCAAGATAACAACGAAGGAATTACATCACGGCAATCGATAGAGAAATGTTCCAAGTTTTTTACCTCAATTCTGTAATATATGTACTTTACTTCAATTCTGTAATATAAACGTACAATAATAGCGGCCGACTAAATTTTCACCTTGGTCCAAATGACTCATGTAATTGAGAGTTAATGAACATATCTGTTTATTTTATTTGTACATGATGTTGGAAAAGGATTCATGGCTTCAGTAACGTGAAAATCGTGAAAGGACTACGATTTGAACTCACGCGACATGACGGCATTAACGTAACTATGGAGGTCAATGACTGTGGAAAATCGATCGAAACCCTTATCTGCAAAACAGTGAGTACAATTGTACTGATTTGCTCAGTTGTTGATGGAATATTCACATTTCGTATATGTGTGCAAAGTATAATAGATGCTTTGATCTCTCTTTTCGATCGGCTCTATTAAAAATATATTTTAATATCAATTTTTTCTCTAAATTAAAGGGGTTTAAAACACTGAAAAATAGCTTTTTTTGTGAATTTTTAAGAATAAACTATGAAGCCGATCTTTCCAAAACTTTAAGAATGATTTGTTGTACATTTAAAGAATATAAAATAATTTTTAATAAATAAATAATGACTACAATAAAAAGTTATTTATTAATTAATATCGTGCTTCATCATCGAAGTTGTAAATTGGTGCGCAATTTGGAGCCTTGTAATTCTTGCCTAAAACAAGAAGACAAAAAAATTTTTTTAATTAAATATTTTCTTCTCGATGAATTAAAAAAAAAATAGAAGAAAAGTATCAACTTGTAAAAATTGTGGAACTTTGAAGAAAAAGGAATGATTTTGAACAAATAATTGTGATTTATTTATGCAAAAATAATTGTTTATACTGATTTTTTAGTAAGTTTTTTGTTTATCTAGGTTGACAATTATCTAAAAAAACTTTACAAGAAGTCGATTGGTCGAATATTATTACAGTAGTTTTTTAATAAGTTCGGAAAACTAATTTGACGCACAGTTTGAATGACTACAAATATGATATATACATATGCATGTACATTTATGTATATAGTATATATCTATAATATACAGGATGTTTGGAAAATAATGATAAATTTTTCGCACAGGGGCAGAATGGATTAAACTGAGAAGAAAAGTCCTCTATTATTTTATAATTTTCGCAATATGTATGTATTTATATGTCTATACAGCAGAGTGTCCCATAAGTTTTTGTCAAGCACTTTTATGTAGATAGAGCGGACTAAACTGAGCCGAAAAATTTTTTAGTAATTAACCATTGCGAAAATTACAAAATAATAGAGGATTTTTCGACTTGAATTATTTAAGCATTATTAAGGATCCAGCTTCATTCTAGTTTATTAATTATATTTTTGAACGCCAAATTCGAAAAAGGTTTTGAGAAAAATGGGTTTAAAGTTTTCGGTATCGAAAAGTAGTGTTTTTGGCGCAACTTATCGATAATGGGTTATTTCAAACCCATACATCAAACTTTCCGTTTCCTATAAAATTCGTTTCATCACGTTAGTTGCAATCTACGAGAAGTGCAAGCCTCTTTCGTGCTGCTTAATCGGCACTGTTCCTGTCCTGCAACTCGTTGTAATGTTGGCAAATATTTTACAATGTTGGCCAATATTTATTTCCAGCAACTGCATTATTTTTAAAATGCCAGAGCCACATGCAGCAACGAAGGTAATTTCGATAATTTTTGCGTCAGATAAGTGTTTTAGAGCGAGGCACTAAATAATGGAATTAAAATGCTCGTTTAAGTTTTGCGTGCTCTTTTTGAAAATAAATATCTGCTGAGGTCAATAATAATAATATTGAAATAATACCATGCTAAAGTCCGAGAAGTGGAATACAATGGGCGCTCCCAGTTCTATAAAGCTAGCAGGACCAAATTAGAAGAATCAAATCGGACCTGTTGGAATTTTTAATACTTATTTTGTACTAAATTATATCATTACTGATAATTTTGTACCGTGTGCCATTTAAAAAAAAATCGTGGCGCCTAACTTAATATTAGATATGGAAAGAAGTTCGTGGCGTTTTTCCCGTTACATCTAACGGGAAAAACGCCTCGAACTTTTTCTCACCTAATATTAAGGTGATTGTATCGCAAAATGACTTTTTTTAAGATTTATTTGAAGCTTTTACTATTTGGAGGTAATGATACGCTTTATACATACATAATACTTATTTTGAGGGGGAGTAATCAGATATCAAAAGATAATTGCATTTGATGTTAATACTTTTAACATATGCTAAACAAGGAGTGACAGTACATTTTTAATTAGCGTAAAAACGATTTAGAAATTCGCTTAAAAAGACTATAGATAAATATTGGGTTGTCCGGAAAGTTTGTGCCGATTTTGAAGGAAAATGGAAACGCAGAAGATTTAAATTTTTAATTTCATTTATTATATTTAACTTTGCGGCACGAACTTTCCGAACGACTCAATATAATACGAATCTCTTAAATCGAAGAAAAATGGAGAATAATCAATCAATATTAATTATAAAACCTTAGAAAGTTGCTTTATTACTTCATTAATATCCACTTCGCTTATCAACTCATTCTCAAATACCGGTGCACAGTGGAGAAATAAAAATTACTGTTGGGAAATAAAAATATTGTTCAAAAATTGCGTTTTGCAGTAATAGAACGCAATTTTTTGAACAGTAATTTTTTTTCATCATCGAACGGTGTCCTCATGCGCTGGCGCTTTGGGCGATTGCCCCTCCACAATCCGCTCCTATACGATACTATCTTAAGCGGGCAGAATCAATTCAAAATAAAAGAAAAATATAATATGATTTAATTTGTACTAATTTGTACATACCATTAGTATGAAAGTAAGTTAATATTTTTTACATGTTTTCTTCTTAAAATGACTTTATTAGTATATATTGGTTGGAGAAAAAGTTCTGTGGAATTTTGTTAGTTCACAAAATTATATACAGAATATATGTGTTGCGAAATTTTCAATTATCTGACGTAAAAGCTTTTTCTTAGAAAAGTTCACTTTTAAAAAATATTCTTATGACTTTTTGTTATCAAGTTAGATTATATAAAATATATGCAGATTATATAAAAGAGAATTCTGATTTTGATTACTCATAACTCCGTTAAAAATTATTGCATTGAATTTGTAAAAGAGATTCTTAAAGCTGAAACATTGCTCTATCAAATGTGTGGTGTACTTATCAATTTTTTAACAAATAGAATATATATTTTATTTTTTGAGTTAAAATATGATATTATTGTCCTTTTTTCCATTGTGCAATAGTTATATAAGGCTAACGTTACGTCTAAGCTCTGCATGCATAGAACTGAGGGGATGAACGCAATAGGAATCGAATTATTAGGCCGATTTGGTTATGTCCAGACTCCAGACCGTAACGAAACTATGGGGAAGGACCGACGCAAATCAGGAGGCACTTCGCTTTATCCTGAGGGTTCTAACGAGCCGAGGATCAAACGAAGTCCTTCAGAATTCGTGCTTCGCTAAGCGGAGCACGAGTCGAACGTAGTTTTAGTTTTGAAAGAACCCAAACTGAGTTATGCCACAAGGACGCACTTTAACATCAGATGTGTTAATACGTATGTCCTGGCTTTCGGTCATGGAACTTAATCCAAGTGACCGGGGAGAAGTCTATAATAAAATAAAAATAAATAAAAAAAATGAAATAATGAAATGAGATAACGAAAGAAAAGGTGAGAGGAACCAGAAGATAGAGAAATACTGACTTACTACTGCTCATCGGTGAGAGTCTTCCGGCTATGTGCGAGGTGGTGATACTTCTTCAGCACGGACTCTAAATCTCTTACTCTGACTAAGTATGCGAGGTCGATGGAGTTTCTCCCGCACTGATTCTAAACTTTGGATTTTTAAGTGTTGGCCGGTTAAAAAAATAAGAACTTCAAATCGCTACGTTTGTTCCCAGAGAGAAATTAGAAAAAAACACAGGCGCTGACCTGCGTAATCGAAGTTTTTATAGTAATCTGCCCTGAATAACAGCGCATTGATTGGTAGATAGGTTCGTTAATTAGGTTATGGAATGTATTTCTTGTTTTCTAATTAATCAAGGGTGGAAAGGACATTGATTGAAATCTGTAGCGTGTGGAAGTGTCATCCTTAATTTTATGATCTTAAAATTTATGAGAAAAGCGCACGTGCATTATGTCGAAGCGCATATGTAGCATCGGCACACCATCCAAGATCCCTGAACATTGTGTGTCGCTTCTTAGATTTTATGATCACGGACTCGTGAGAATCGTTCACGATTTGACCGTTAAAAAGTATCTTGATGCTTCGTACACTTTCAATGACATATTTATTATTTTAATCGCAGTACCCGAGGGACACAGACTCGGTGTCCTTTTGGTCCCGCCGCTCATGCATGTGCACCGATTTTTAGTTTATCTTGGAGTGATATTTATGAGAAGATATTGAATTCTTTGTTTTAATTTTTACTGTGGGAAAAGAAAATTTTTAGTTTTCTCTAGGCTATAACGCCCAACTTGTTCGTTATTCGTAGCTGTTTCTTTATTTCAACGAATTCCAGATCTCCACAAAAGAAAAAAGTCGTAGAAGTCCGCTGGACATAACATTAGTAATATCATATATTTAACTCAAATTTCTATATATTTATTTTACATTTGAAAAAGCATGATACTATTTGATAGAGCAACATTTCAGCTTTAAGAATTAGTTTTTTAATTGCAATATAATGATTTTTAATAGAGTTATGAGCAATTAAATTCAGAATGCTCCTTTTTACTTAACTCACGAATAACTCAAGAACAAAAAAGTCGTACAAACATTTTTAAAAACATTTTTATAAGAAAAACTCCAAACTTTTACAGTTAGTTGAAATTTTTGTGTTGATACTTCACAAAATGAATAAGAAGAAAAATTTTCTTTTGTTTTCAGCTCATAGTTTTTTATATAGAAAAATTACAAAGCTCATATGAATTCAAAAAATATAACCATTCGAAAATAGAGATTTCAAGTTTTTAAAAACTCTTTTTTTTAAATTTAAATTTTGATCAATTTTAACAAAGATATTGCATATATAAATTTGAGCTAACAAAATACCACAGAACTTTTCCTTTAATCCAATTACTTTCAATTAGACTTACAATTTATGAGGCATTCCCTGTTAAACCAGACATCTTTGAAACATCGTCATTTTATTTTTTTAAAATTTGCTATCATATTCTACATATATAAAAATATGAGACACGTGTTTCGCGAAAAAAAGGAAAGATTTTTTTTGATGAAGTTAATGATATGTAAACTGACAAAAGACAAATTAAATCTGGACTAATGAGAGTCAGCGCGAACGGAGATGCGCAATAAATTTTTACAAATAAATTTGTTAATCCATATGAAATGTTGATATCATCTTTATTTGAAATCTTGAAAAATCTTGAACGTTTTGATTCTCTTTGGAATCTTCATCAGCAATCTTTTTTATCCATTAGATTTCGCGAACGGTCAAGAAGTCACTGGCAGGTTGCTAAAACTGTAGTGTAATCTGTTTAAATTTATACTTAAGATATTTAAATTCAACCAATAAATTAACGAATAACTCACCCACAAGATCGCCAAATCTCATCATGAAACTTTGGATGATATATTAATATTCACAACTAATCACATTTTATGATACATTTTATGTAGATTAGTTTGAACTCCGTTTAAATCATCCGGAGTGACGAATATGGCTAAACGTTCAAATTGACAAAAATCGGATCGATGGAAAGCAATAAGTCATAATAAATATAAAATATAAAGACAATACATTCGTATTAAGTTGTTGATTTTAACATATATAACGTATGTAACATACTTAATATATATAATGTCATAGATATATATAACAAATATAAGAACAGAAAATTATTATAATTATAGTGAAATATAATTTAATACAAGAGTTAAAGCGTCAAAAAGAATCTAAAATAATTAGTCAAAATTTAACACGTCATATTAACATTATACATAAAATTATGTAATAATTTATAATCATATCATCTTATTATAAAAGTTACACATATAATTTAATACAAGAATTGATTAACAAAAGAATAATTACAAATATTATATAAATTAACAAATGAATTGGTGAGTTAAATGAGTATAGTGATTTCATTTTTGTCCTGATTACATGTTCAAGCTGTATCCATAAATCCTTCATCTATCATTACAGCATTTTGTACATTATTTTATATACTAAAGATATATTTTGATAAAAACAAAAAATTTATTAACAAAAAAATGTATCCTATTTAACAGATACTCTGTATCAACTCACTTTCGATATTAAAATAGAATGCATTATACTTTATTATAAAAATAATGAAGAATAATATGGAAGACACAATTTTTGTGATGAGGTCCGAAGTACATTTTAATATTAGAAATACTGTCAGCTGCAAATACATAGCAACATAGTAATTTTGCTTTAAATATGATTAATAATGATTTCAAAATATTTATTGCGTTACATTGTATAACACAAAGTAAAATAAATAAAAAATAATAAAAATTGACCATATCTTATATATTATAATGTCGTTGTTATTATTATTTATATTCTTGTATTTTCTTATTTGAAATATAATAATCGTTATCATTATAGTAGAGATAAAAATATACTGAAATTTAGTGAAGTTTGATTGCTGATAGGGCCATAAGCCAATAGTAAATAAAAAAATTGTAATGCTACTAAAATACTGTTCTTGTAAATGGATCATGTTTTTTCATTCATGAGTAATCATGCAAAAAAGTCATATCTATCCTTTCTTTTTTCCATTGATCGACTCAACGTTTTCTTTTGTACCCTAAACTTTAATTTGTATAATAGCCGATTATACCATAATATAAAGAAATTTACTTATATCTTACAAGCATTTTTTTATGATATCTATAATAAAATCATTTTCTCAATTTAACTCAATTTTAATTTTAATTTTTATTTTAACTCAAATAAATCTAAGAAAATTTAATGTATGTTTTTTTTCGTAAAATATGGAGAAAACTTCTATGAAAAATTGAACATGCAACGCATGCGTATTCCCTTATTTTTGTCGCTATTACTTTATTCTCATGCACATTCGTAAAGTACATTTAGTCATTGAGAAGACTATTTATCATTTTTGATAAATATTATCTAGATAAATATTATCTAGTATATATCTACTTCATTATTATTCAATTTTAAATAAAACTTGTGTCACTTTGAAACATGATAATTATAGATTTGTAATTATAGATTTTTTATATATTTCTCCATTGCTACAAGTTAATAATTGTGTAATTTATAATTAATTTTTACATTCGATTAAGGTGGATCTTAATTTTTAATACGATATTTTTGTATAATTTTTTTTGCAATTTTTCAAGCAAATTGTATGTCGATTATTTGTCGATCTTGAAACATAATTTTAGAATGAAGCTGGAGTGTATAATATCAAATTAAATTGATAAGCAATTTAATATTTCTGATACTAATATGTAATAAATATTTTTAAATAACTTATTGCAATTGCGCGAAAATACTACCTCAACCAAGATTTGAATAATTTTTATATTATTGCAAGTCATAATGGTGCAATTAACAGATATACGTATTATTTACGAACATGTTAGTTGCCAGATATTGTTATGTTACTAATTATATTAATTAACAAATAATTATGTTAATTTTATTCCTTATTAAATATATATTCTTTTATACTTTTTAATTTTTTAATACGTATATTACAATACTTAATACTGAAAATTTAAATCATCCTTTAAGTTATGAAGAAATCAATAACACTAACAATGAATTATTTATCTTGAAGTAATAATATCACGCATGAAAAATAAAGATAAAACTTGAAAGAAAGATAATTGTATAAAATAAAATAATTATATAATTTGTTTTATTAAATATACTTTGTAAGTATACATGTGCTTTGTTGATGAAATAAAGAGATTTAACGCATTGTTATCTTGAATTAAATTTTATTTTTTGTGTCTCTTTTAATATTAAAACTTTTAGAAAAATTAATGTAGTTAAGAAACTTAGACTGTCTACATTTTACATGTGATGAATATTATTCATTTTTCTTCAAGTTATATTCTTCCACATCTTGTATCTAATTCATATTCGTCATTGCATAGATAACATGACAGTAAAGTAAGATATTGAAGCTTTTATCAACTAGAATTAAAATCATTTCAGTTTTTATTCTATTTGTTTATATATACATTATACATAGATATATTCAAACAAAGATTATATATTATTACCGTAGCAAAGCATTCGATAGATGAAATCAATATTCCACCAACAATTATAGTAAAATCTTTGGTGCCTTTTAGTAATAAGAAGAGCATCATTCTTTGGATGTGCAAAGGAGCTACGTACCATTGAACGCTATATCTGCGAAATTATAGGAACAGAAGCGTTGATTTGTGGCAAAGACGGAGGGATTCATAACTATTTTTTATCATTTTACGTTGATAATTATTAAGTTTGATTAAATTTACTTTTTTATATATATTTATATATATATATATATATATACTTATATAACTATCTACACAGTAAATTATCAGTATCTTATAAAAAAAGTTTCTTACGCAGTAATGAAAACTTGACTATTGTGATCTATGATATTTTGTCCAAAAAAGTTGCATATAAATAAGTACATAATATTAGTAAATATAAATGTAACAGGAAGAAAAGCTTCCCTAACAGCTTCTCCGGATGACACAATATGAAAAATCTACGAGAAATAAATACTGCAATGAGTTTACTATATCCTAACAATCCTCATTTTATACTATTAAGTCTTGTTTCTTTAATAAGAGTTAAAATTACATATTTATGCAAAATTATTGTTGAATACTGATTAATAAAAAGTTGCAATAGAATGCAATAGTAAATTCTCTGTTAACATAATACAAATCAAAATGACCATTGCTCGTTTAAAAATAGATTTGAAAATGAAATATCAAACTTACCCAAAGAAAACTGAAACATAAGGAAATGATAAAAACTCCTGTTAAACTGAGGAACATTATCTCAAAACTAGTTACCAAATACTTAGATAATCTTTAAAAACAAAAATATTATGGTATATATACATGCGCATATCTTTTTATGATGCTAACCTCATTGCTTCCCGATGAATATGTACAGCGCATATTAAATTTTCGGATTTTGAAATTTTGTTTTTTAATGTAATATTTTGTGAAATAAGGATCTTTATTGCGCGTTCAATACGATAACTGTAAATAATCATATAATTTTTCTATAGATATCATTGATAATTAAACTATCTATAAATTAATTTAAAATAGTAACAGTTTTTTCACAATTTGAATGTTTGTGGCTATTTTATATTAATTCATTGTACCAAGAAATTTTGAACATTCCGAAAATAAACTGAAGATATCCAATGAGCATTGTTCCTGCTGCTATTGTTGCAATTGTTCCTATGCAAAATGCTACGTTTATGTGTAATAAAATTAAGAAAAAATATTTTTCTTGATCGACAAAATATTCCGTTACAAATTGTATTCGAAGTGGCTGAGATACATTTATTGATAAAGTAACATCAAACATATTCATCCAACATTGAAAAAGAATAGATACAATTATTACACAAATCCCAGTTGCTAAAAAGCATATGATAGTTATTTTAATTTTTGCTATTTTGTTTTTAAAAATTTTGTTTTATCATATATCATATACATGTCTCTAATAGCAATGTGACTCTTAATGACACGGTAAAGATCATTTTGTTACTTAGAGTACATATTGTCCTTATACATATACTCAATAACTATTCCATAATTTTATTTGTTTTATAAAGATGTTTGCTGATTTCTTTAAAGGCACACAATGAACTTTAGTAATTTTTTGAACTATACATATATAGTCACGAAACTAATTGTTTTAATAATACGCCATTATATCAATGATTTCTTGAAGCTGTTATCCGGATGTTAAAAATTGTAACTCATTATGATCATATTGATAGGTTCATAATTAGTTATTCAAATATAAATAAAATATATAATAATAAGACTCACAAAATTAATAAAACAATGCATGCAACAAGGCAATACAAGTTGCGCAGTAATTCAAGCTCAATAATAAATGAATATTAAATTGATTTAAAAATAATATAATTGAATGTTTTGATTTTCGCTTTAAGAAATTTTTAGTTTGTATTCACAAATAGATATATCTTTGTGGATATACGCTGAAGATAACTCAAACAGAAAGACAAAACGTTCAATTATATAATTTTATATCAGTTTAATTATATTTGAACTTTCTGACTTATATATGCCGTTGTTGTATATTATTTCTTTATAAATATAATCTGTCAATATAGCAATGCATGCGTAAAACCATATTTTTTAAAAGCTGGACAACACTTTTAAAAAATTATTGATATGTGGCACTATCTCCGAGTAATCAATTTTACGTTTCATAATATAATAGGGCATCAAATTTCGGCCCCACCATGAGCAGAAAGAGCGGATTAAACTGAGTCGAAAAGTCTTCTACTATTTTGTAGTTTGCACAATAGTTAACAAAATATTAACGTTTAAAGATAGTCGCACTTCCACCCGACCTGCTATTGCCGAAGATACGACCTACTATTGCCGAAGATACGACCTACCGATTGCACGGCGCGCAGGGAGTAGGGCAAGCGCTCTGCACATCATCACGAATCTCTAAGCTCGGCGCGGCGCGGCGCGCTTGCTAGGCTGCACTGAATAATTAGTATATATACAAGGTATCTGGAAATAATCGCGAAATGGACAGGTTTTTTATGGGCAGGTAGAGCGGACTAAACTGAATCGAAAAGTCCTCTACCATTTTGTAAATTTCCTCAACAGTTAATGAGATATTAATCCTTAAAGAAATAGCCAAATACGCGCGCTCGCCCAGCCTACTGCGAAGTATATATGTCTACCTGATGCTTGGCGCGCGGGCCTTAGGAATTGGGGATTGGCTGGCAAGCGCCCCGTGCCGCGCACACCGCTGCAAATCTCCGTAGCACGGCGCGCTTGCCAGACTATCCCCGCTCCCCACGACCCGCGTGCCAAGCGATCGGTAGGCATATACACTTCGCAGTAGTATTCGGTTATTTTTAAGGATTAATATCTCGTTAACTATTGGAGAAATTTACAAAATGGTAGAGAACTTTTCGATTCAGTTTAGTCCGCTCTACCTGCTCATAAAATATTTGGCAATTATTTTCAAATACCCTGTGTATATTCAGTACTGCTAAGCCATTCTTGCTCCTCGCGACCGTGCGATCGATAGGTCGTATCTTCAGCAATAATAGATCACACGCGTGTATTCGACTATATTTAAACATTAATATTTCGTTAACTATTATGCAAACTGCAAAATGGTAGAAAACTTTTCAACTCAGTTTAGTCCGCTCTATCTGCTTAGAACGGTTGGGCCAAAATTTGATGTCATCCTGTATATGTAAAAAAATTATGAAGACAAGAATAATTTTATAATATACCAAAATTGATTTTTTCCTATTTTAACATTTTAATAGTATAGATTAGGAAATAAAGTCGCATAAACAATCTTGCTTTACCCGTAAGTAGAGTTGTATAATATTTAGCATTGTAGCCATATTTTTTTATGATAGCTATTTCTTTTTCATCCTCTAATTCGTCGTATATACGTTGAAGCTGCATTAGTAAATTTTTTACC
Organism: Atta cephalotes; assembly: GCF_000143395.1. Classification (NCBI taxonomy): domain Eukaryota; kingdom Metazoa; phylum Arthropoda; class Insecta; order Hymenoptera; family Formicidae; genus Atta; species Atta cephalotes. The sequence continues at coordinate 2,709,412 of NW_012130093.1, read as the reverse complement.
TGTTGTTTCAGCAACATTCTTATATTTATCTTTATATACAACAGAATATATTTTAATATATGTTTTGATGCCTTATCGATAAATAAATATTTATTTGTCGATTAGGGCATTCTATGTTACGAATTTATTGTATATTCGAAACTTACACTTTTGATGTTAATGCAAAACGAATTGTAGTTTATCAAATAAACAGTAAAGAAAGAAGCGGAAGACACAACCTTGGCGACGAGTTCAAAAGTACATCTTAAAGTTATAAATGATGTCAGCTGCAAATTTTATTTTATTTAAATTTTATTTATGTTAATACGAGACTTTAAATAATTATTACAATATTTTTAATGTAAAAGTTGGACATGTAATGACATGTATGAGATTAATTGATTAAAAATAGAATACGACGGCTATTTTCTTACCTGAAATATAATACTTGCTGTCAAAATACTAGAAAGAAAAATAAACTGAAATCGAGTGAGGATAGATTGTTGATAGGGCCATAAACCAATAGCTAGTAATAGAATTTTATTAAGATTGAAATACTGAATTTCCAAACTGATCATTTCCCTACGTGTTTCAGAACATTACTGACAAAATGTCAATGAGGATATGTTCATCCCTATCTTTTTTTACTAGTCGATTAAATATTTCATAATGTCTTTCTTCCACATAAATTTCAACGCAAATTTCTTAATTGACTATAATGCCCAGACGTGCAGTCCACTATGAGATCGAAATTGGATTCAGCAAATTTCTGAACGATTCGCGTACCATTATTCTTTATAACATAATTTATTCGCGATCGATTTGTTGCTGAAGATAATACGACGGATGTGTCTTTCTCATGAAATTAAACTATAGCTTCAGAAAAGTTACGCGGGCGCATTTCCTTCTTTTCAGTTTCGAAATTTCATTCTAATACGCGCCCTCATAAGTCACACTTGATCTTAGAGAGGAATATCTCTTAATGTTAACTCTTTTCATGTTGGATCTGCTATGTAAAGGTTATAATTTAAAAATAATTATATCAAATTGATGACAGATACATAGTATTGAATATCAATTAGCAATCAGCGTGATTGATGTTTTTAATAATGATGTTTTTGATTTTTATATTAATTATCTAGTTAAAAATATTATTTATTAGTTACCAGTGTTGTGCAATGTCTAGATACTGTAACTAGGTACAAACTTACGTACTTAGGAACTGTGCCGAGGTACTTTTTTTCTGATATCGATACTTATACTTAGGTATCATTTTTTTGCCAGTACCTATATTTGGATACATTTTAATTTTGGATGATATTTTTCTGTATTAAAAGAGTTTTGTAATTATACAAGTTTGTATTACGTTTTAAAATCATCATATTTGGAAGATCAATCTCGATATTAACATCGATATTTTTAAGTCAATTTATTACATCAAGTTGTTGTACAAAGTGTTACATATATTTTGTTACTTCGTGATTTCTATTTCAACTTTATTTGATTTGATATTAAAACCATTATCTAAATTGTACTAGTGACTTAAAAAATTAAGATCGAAGAGTTTATTATTTCTTTTTTATGTAATCATTTTAATAAAGACATAATATTCCATTGCAGAGGGAACATAAAATTGAACGCGATCCTTAACTTTTCTGTAGACTAGTCTATCTCGCATTTCGTACCAACGCTTTTCTTTTTTTTCTTTACGCAACTTAACGATGTTTCATCAGCATCTTGATTTAGAGTTAAATTACAATCGAAAGAATTATCTTCTAGCGTAAGCACATTCATGTTTCTACTTAGCGCATCTACATGTAGCATCTTCGCCCCCCTCAGTGTTCGAGAATATAATCGTAGAATATAATCGCCTGCATTTCTAGGACTAACCGGGTAATTCGTGAGTTCGTATCTTTTTTATTTACAGTTTGAGCTAATGCTTGACAATTAGTAATAAATTTTATTCCATGTAAATAGATATGAAACCGTCTCAAAGCGTAAATAATTGTTAAAGTTTCTAACTCAAAACTGTGATATTCAGTTGGAGTAGTTCTTTTTGAAAAATAAAAAATCGGATGAAATTTATAATCTTTTTTCCTCTATAACAAAATAGAGCCAAAACACAGGCCCAGAAAATTCAGAACTTCGCGAACATTATGAGGTTCAAGAAAATTCTGTATCGCAGTTACCACGAGCAGTTGTTTGCCTTATTCAGTGACGGTATATCCCAAATATTCTAATTTGGTTTGTAAAAATTTACACTTATCTAATCTAATTTGTTCCAATTTGTTCTCAATCATTAAACGAAATATTTTTTTTAATGTTTCAAAATGATCTGACTTCTATCGTAGAAGTAGCAATAAGAAAGTCATCTAGATTAAATTGCAACATCTCCTGATTCTATTAAATCACGGAAAATTTCCATTACAAAGCGTTGAAATCTTAAAGATGTCCTTTCAGTCTAAAATTTTAAAAAATTCATATTGACTCAAAGGTATAACAAATGATGTCATTTTTATCGAATCTTCGTGCATGCTTACATGAAAAAAACCATTTTTCAAATCTAAAGATGTGAAATATTTTTTTCCTGCCAAAAGATCTAACTGGTCTTCAATTAAAGATAGAGGAAAATTGTCGCGAGCTGTTTTTTTTATTTAAGTTTCTGAAATCAATGCGTAATCTTCATGCATATCTCTTCATTTCGTTTCTTGATTAAGACAATTGGCGACGTATACTCGGACTTAGTCTAATTATTTCCGATTTCAACCACTTTTCTATTATAACTTTTAATTTCGACTTCTATTATAATTTTTCATTGTACGATAATCTTCGCGGTATAAACGCGGTAGCTAAACAGTTTACATTTTCAGTAAATATGAGTTTCATTACATTTTCGACTTTAGATTTCACTAGTCTAAGCGATTCTACATAATACTTGTCGAATATTTCACACATTTCCTATTTAATTGTATTCAGCAAATTATCATTTATTATGATTTTTTGTGATTCTTGGACATTATTTTGTTCTTCCAACTTTATAACTAAAATTTCTTTCATCTCAATTTTTTTCTGCAGTGTATAGTTTGAAATCTTAAGAAAATCTTGATCTAGAACTATCAGGAACATTCATTGTGGCATTTTCAATTACATAAATCTCTAAAAGAATTTGTTCTCCCTCAAAAATAATTCCTACATTAACTCTACTTGAGATACTCAATCTACTATTGTTAATACCATAAAATTTAGTTTCTTTTGTTGACACGGATTTATATTCTAAAGAACATGCATTTTCTTAATAAAACTTATCGGACTGTGTCAATCAAAGAAACCAATTTATCAATGTAATCGTTTCCATTTTGACAAATTTGAACTTGAAGCGGTGAAATTTGTCTTCTGACTGCTGATCAACATAACTTATTCCTTCCTTAAGCATGCTGCACTGACTGATCTGCTGATCTTGTTCTCCACAATGAAAACACGAACCTTTCTTGCGTTTCAGACGTTTAAAGGTAGTGTCCCTTTTCGTTGCAATTATAACAGCGACTCCTCTGGATCTCTTCCGGTTTACGATTTTCTTTCTCTTTAACAATGTCGCTTTTCGCGTGTTATTCCCAAATGATTAACTCTGTTTTCTGATGTACTAGACTTTAAAGTGACCTTCTAATGCTTCTAATAGAAGAATGCTTCTAATAATTCAGTCCGAGTATCAAACCGTTGTCCGAGCTTGGGACTGAAGTTTGAATCTGGAATACCGTCTTTTAAATAATCGGACAACTCGTCTTCCGAAATTGGGATTAAATTTCTCATAGTAATTTTATCATGCAAATAATCTGCAAACGTCTCAGAAAATTTCTACTTTCTCTCTTCAAATTGTAATTTATTTATGGCGTAATTGTAACTTATTTAACCGCAAATCAAACATTTTTCTTAATTCTTTTAACAAATTTTCAGCGCTTAACTCTACGCAATCCGTTTTCGAATAATACCATTTCAAAATCTTACCTCATAACTTGTTGCAAATTATTGTTTTCATCTCCAAATCATCTAAACTATATTTGACTAGAAGTTTTATTTATTTCTCCCAAGCATTATAATTCCTTGCGATTCTATCAAATTCTCCTATCACATTCTTCACATCTTTCAATTTAGTGTCGCGACGAACATCATATAGCTGCCGCTACTCCCTTGATTAGCACATATTAGATTCACTTCTCTCTGCAGTAGTCGAAGCTCGCGTTCTGCTAGCTCTTTTTCACGATGCAAAATTTCCATTTCATACGATACAATATTTGATGTGGGGCTACTTGTTCGGTAACCTGAATATTCTCCAATTCGTCCATTTTTGCGACATTCTCAGATTCTTCATAATAACTTGCTTCTACATCCGTTGCTTTATCTTTTGCGTCTTCCTCTAAGCTCAGCCTTGTCGCTAGTAAATATATCTCGTAGTTTCTATTTCAGATCTGCTAACTATAATGTTTCCATAACTGTGGAATTCCACTTCTAAGAAAAATTATTGCTCTAAAAAAACTCAGATTCATACAATGAGGCATTTAGTCGTTTCTGTGTTTAATGTTTATTTAAGAACTTCAAAATGAAATTACAATTTTTTATCTTAACATCTTGTCTTAAATCGAAATCATCCTCCTTTCATAGAACAACCAAACATCAATCTCTCGAACAAAAACCGTTCAAGCTTGAAAAAAATAATTATATAATTACATTTATGCAACAAGTTCACACATCGCCTAAATATATACTAGGAGCAATACTATAGATTTCTATACAATACTATAGCAATACTATAGATTTGAGACAATCACTCATTCTATTAAATGCGCTTTCTACAAAAATTTGTTTGCGAGAATTAATTTCTTATTATAATTTCCTATTTAACAATATTGATAACGTAGCTGTTACATATTATACATATAATATGTTTCAAAAGCAATAATGGGTGTCTAAGTGTTCGTCGAGGAAATGGGTATCTAATAGATATTTGCTGTCTAGAAAGTGAGTGTCTAGATATTTGCTAATTTTAGATACGGCATTTCAGATAAATTTTCTTTCTCTAAAACTTCCGTATATTACCCAAGTCCGATTTCGATGAAATTTTACAGGTATGTAGTACTAACTGGATGTAGTCATAAATGCTTAAATTTTCGAAATATTCAAAATTTATTTAATCACTTATTTAACATTTGGTAAAACTTTTCTTTTATACAATCAAATGATCTCTAACTAACTTTTTCCATCGTTCGTTAAAAAGTTATGAACAAAATAATTTTTATAAATAGTATGTAATTTTCGAATATAATATACATATTTCAGCAGTATTTGATAGAGGAAGGTGGGAATAGACCTCGCTTCGTGTGGAAAGTCGTGCGCCCCTTGGCAGGTGGGAGATGAGGTAAAACTCACTTCACGTGGAAAGTCATGCGCCCCTTGGCAGGAGGAAAGTCGCTTTGCATTAATATATTAACATAAAATTATCTACAAATTAATTTTTAATTCTAATTTCTTCATATCAAATCTTTAAAAACGTTAATTATATCAATCAAATGTCAATCAAAAAAATTTTAATATTTCGAAAACTAAGCATTTCCGCAATTCCGTATTTATGAATTTAATTAGTACATTTAGACTATATTTAGTTAATACATTTCTGTAAAATTTCATCGAAATGGATAGAATATGGAAGGATTGAGCTACTTTTTTTTTCTTAAACGTTTCACGAATTGCACTAAATAAAGAACAACTGCTTTGTGAATTTTTATTACATTTTTCAGATATTAAAATCTAGAATAAACTTACTGTGAAAATACACAAGAGGTTTCTGTAGCGATAAACTTCTTAAAATTCTTCGTCGATCTTCTAGTAGATCATCGAGGTTGTCTATAGTGTCTGCGAATAATCATCACGCGATATTTCATCATGATATCTTATCGCGATATCTTTCGTGAATATATATATATATATATATACTACAAAATGTGCGATATCATAACAAATTTACCTTTTTTATAAAAAAAGATAAAAAAAGGTATACGTGCTCCTCTCAGAAAAAACCGTTACGTAAATTATTATACGCTCTTGTATATACGCTCCTTGAAGAAAAAAAAGAATTAAATGATAAAGGCTACGAGTCAATGCTGGATGTTAGAAAGATGCTAATAATTAAATTTTAATTTTACAATAATTTAAATACAATGTTAAACATTTCGACCAACATTAGGTTATCTTCAATGATATAACAATATATAAATAAAAAAGGTTACAAAATTACAAAAATATAATCTAATAATATACCGAATAATATAAATGTGTTCAAATATAATTTGTAACGATTCCTACAATTAAAATTGTCAATAATCTACTTCTCTTGTCATTCTTCCATATTTGTCCGCATGTGGTGATAAGAATACCTCCGTCCAACCAATATTTCCTCGCAATCGCATAGTCAAGAGTTAAAAAATAATAAATTATATAAAAATTAAGTTGCATCAACGTGGATCGATTAAAAAAATTTTAATATAAAAAAACTTGGCGTTGCGGACAAATTTGATTTAGTCTAGCGGCGTCAAATTTTTTATATTAAAATTTTTTAATTTCAATTAGATACTCTTATTTTCATGTATTTTTGTTTAAAGGTAATTACATAACATTATTGTTTCAACGAAATGTATTTTCTGTTTATATAATTGACGCAATTTAAAGATTTCATATATTTGTAAAAAGAATTATTATTGTATACTTTCAGTTTGGAAAATAGATTTAGAATAGATTTGGAATAAGAAGTCATTTTTTTTCAAGGAATATACATACAAGAACGTATAATAATTTATGTAACGGTTTTTTCTGAGAGGAGCACGCACACTTGGCGCCTTTTTTATCTTTTTTTTAAAAAGGTAAATTTGTTGTGATATATTTTTATGTCAGTATGTTTTATCTGTGTTATGCCTGTTTTCTACCAATGTAGATTATTAATTTTAATCTCATTTCAATTTATTCTTTTTTTTTATGTATTCTTAAAACTAGAAGAGATGAAGGGTAAGTTAAATTGAAATTAAAATTGATTTACATCGATAAAAACAGCTGTATTAATATGTTTCTTTATCCAATATGTCTAAAGAAAGGAATATTTTCCAACGAAGTTAGAAGTTTAGAAAAATCGGAATAAAGACTAAAAATCTATCTAAAACTAGGATCTTTTTATTTATACAATCTCAATGAAGAGACATTTTTTTTTATCAGACGTTCACTGTACGTCAACGATGTCATCAATGTTCGTTTCTGCGTCAAAAACAGATTATAGATTCTATCGTCTCTTATGAAACGCATCTCTGCATTGCCCTTCTTATCATGGTGAAGCCTAACACGGTTATTTTATTTATAGATATACTCAGTGGTCAATGAGCTTCAATAATAAATAGTAATAAAATTTTCTTTCCATCAATTTCATATTTGACATAATCGGAAATTGAATTTAAAGTTATGTATAATTTTTACACTGTTAGAAATATTGTTAGAAGTACTTCCTAAATGAAGTTCATGATTATGAATGATTAAAAGTAAATGAATGATTTAACTGAAAATTACGTTACAGTAGATATTTAAAAATGTAACGTATATATTAAATTTCATAAATTTTCATGAAAAATACATTAAATTTCAATTATATGTACACAAATATACTTTTCAGTTATAAATACATTAAATTTAATGTAATGTCATGAAATTAAGTTCAAATTGTCTAACTTAAAGTATATTAAATTTCATAAAATTTTTAACAGTGTAGGATTACAGTATGGGACCCTTTCAATTGTAATATGAATTAACAGCCCTCACTCAAATTTTCATCGAATTCTATACATACATGCTCTCTAACGAGTACAACATCCAATCATGATTCATAATCAATTCCTTCTGTCATCATTACCACTATTGCTAATTAGAATCGTCCTCGAAAAACCCTTCCCGTGTCCACAATTCATGGAACTTGACAATGACTTTCACTTTGATTCAGCAATAAACGAAGTGCGTTTTTGAGAATCATAGAGATGGGCATAGAAATGTGCAATTCCGATTAGGCGAACATTTGACAGAATCATTTTGATCGTTTTTTAAATAAATTAAAAAAGCTCGTGCAAAGCTAATTCTTTTATTCGAATAATTTCATAAAAGCTTAAATTAATTCTATTGGAATTAATTTAAGCTTTTCTTTCGTTAAGATTTATTTTATGTTAGAATTATGCTATAATATAAATGGCCATGTGATTATAATGAAGAAAATATTAATTTTTGAATAAAATAAATAATAATTTTTTTTTAAATTAAAATATAAATAAAATTTAATTTACCTATAGTTATATTTATAACCTACAGATGTTCCTGTGACAACAATTATATTTCTTATGTTCTTCCAATTGAATTTTTTATGTACATTTTCAATTGAAACTAATTCTAATTTCTATGCAGATCCTTCGTCAATGATTAGAAATAAATTCAGTTCAGTTATTATTGTTAATTTCTATGTAATGGAAATTTAAATTAATATTCTATATTTTATTTGTTCTTTATTTTCATCTTTTGCTTTTAATCGCCAGGCTCTTTTAAAACGCAGAAAACTTCTTTGAAGAAGAGTTAGCTTTCTATCAATTATATCGAAATTCTAAGAATTGTCAACTTTACAAAGGTGATAAATTTCTATTTAATTATCATTACTATAAATTTTTGCATAGAAATTTTCTCATCGCAGGCCACAAATATTAGCGTCTTCTCGAGAAAGAATAATAAAAATAAAGAGAAAAAAATCCTTTTACGTGTCACTAAACAACCGATGATTCGTGGCAAATGCAAGCTGTACATATGCATGTGATCTCGTTATATAAAATCAAATGTGTTATCTGATCGACGAGCGTGTCACGAAGATTAATCCGATCGTTTCGTTACAGATTGTTCTCATTGGACTGATTAAGAACTTTAGAATACTACATTTTTTGTCTGAGAGGAAGAGATTCTTTATTCACGACCCTAAGATCATTACGTATATAAAAAAATGCATATAAAAAAAGTGTATAGGAGATCACCAAATAGATATATTCAGCTATGGCTAGCAATGTGAAATGCAGCCATCAACTGACAAATTGGAGCTTTGATCCATTTCTTCTTTAAATTACATTACTCAGCAGATAAATTTTCGACATTCATCCGATCGTCCTCATTGTTTTCCAACCTAGCAATCTTTCCGACACCCTGACTTATTATGACCTACATTCAACGTGTCCTCATTCGGCCCGATGTCTTCTATTCGACACCATAAAAGGAGTTATCAGCTTTCCGATGAAGAATATAAATTTACCATATATTTCTTTTTTAGAAATCGATTCTGTATTATAACGCGTCATCCCTTGAAAATTCAATAAAAGCATTCACCTTTGTATAGGAATCCTACTTAGTTCGCATAATAAGATTTATATGTAATTTTTTTAATACAAATTCTGTGTTGTCTGCCTTTTTGAACAGCAATTTTTGCCATTCTGCATGTAAGTACATAAACAACTGATTCGATCTTTAGACTCCTATAAGCAGATTTTGTTATTGCCAAGAAATTGGCAGTGCCACATTCCTTGACTTGATTGTAGTAAAGTACTGTCTGTTTTTCTAGATTGCAGCGCGATGTATAGTGTAAGACAATTTAGTCAGCCCATAACTCGGTCAACTAAAATCAGAGTTTGTTTTAATTGATTAAATTAATTGATTTAATTCCTTTAATTGATTTAATTCCTGTCTTGTGGTAACGATTGTATCCGACAAAAAGGAATTAATAATCATACGACATGTTTCTGTTTCTCTTGCAGGTATGATCACTCTGGTCGACGGCGTTCCGACTTTCATGGACCCTCTCAAGGAATGGAAGATAATAGTAACGCATTATGGAGGATTGGCCGGTCTCGCTCTGATCGGACTTATCCTGGCAGCTATTCTTCCCTGCGCCGGTCTCTTTTTCTGTTGTTGCAGATGCGCGGGACATTGCGGTGCCCGAAGTCAACCTTTCGATAAAAAGCACGATCATTGCAGAAAAATTATGCTCAGCATCATGTTAATCGTTGTCGCTACTATTATTCTGTAAGTTACGTTTTTATAAATACCGCGTTTAATGGTATACATATCTCTCCGTATGTTTTAAAAAATTATGTTCCTGGTAAATATTGGTCATTAAACAAGACAAGATTTAAAGGGCATTTGCTTACATTAAAGAAATATTGCGGTAAATGCCGTGATGAAATATAAAAATTATTTGAATGAATTTTTGGTGAGATCGAAAATTCTGGAATTGATTAATGCATTATCTTTGCATGATTACTTAAGTAGATTACTTAAGAAGATTACTTAAAAAAAAAAAAAACGATTTGTATAATTTAATATTTTATGATTATTTATACCATGTAAATAAAATTTCGAGTCTTTTCCCAGCAAATATAAATACTATATAACGTGTGAGATAGTTTCGTTCAAATTATGTCCTTTGACCAATCCACGATGCCACGATATGGCTCGAGATGCGTGATAGGATTGTTTTAAGTCGATCACACAGTGTACCATACACGAGGTATAATTTCTTGCATGATGGGTTTATATGTTGCTGTGCCTGCTCTAATATATGTTAAATATCTCCATACATTGAACGAAACATACTATCACTCTTGATTTCTGTGTTTGATATGATATTATTACATTATTTTCAGAATTATATAAGTTACATAAAAAAAATAAGTTACTTTTTTTTAGTAACGAATGAGTAACGTAGTTACTTTTCCTAGTGAGTAACGATAACTAAGTCAATGTTCAGTAACAAGTAACGAAATTTTACGTTACTTTTTTCATTATTCTGTTGATATATATTCATTCATAGTTTTCATAGTTAGGCCTTATATAATTATTTAAGGTATTTAAGCTTCCTTAAATTTATCTTCAGCTTTACGAATTATTTTATTGGCTACTGAGCATCTGAGGATAAATTTAAGGAAGCTTTAAATATAAGGTCTGTGACTATCAATATGGAATAGAGTTACTTTAATAAGACTAAAAGATTATATTATTTAAATTTAGAAGATATCAGTATGTTAAATGAGCATCTTCTTTTGAAAAAATTTTTTCAATCATATATAATATCAGTCTATCAAGTAATGCATCGGTAGAAAAACTTTTTAATATTAGTGGACTCATTTTGACGAATTTTCGAATCAGTCTGTTTAATAGACGGATATTTTGAAAAACAATTATTATTAAACAAAAAGGTTCAGCGATATAAATTAATTAGATATAATTTAAAGTTAAAAAATATGTGTTTACATAAATTACGATATGTATCAAAACCGATATGTACCAAATAAAAAACTAAATAAAGAATTAATAATATGAATGATAATAATAATATGAAAAACAAAATAAAAGTATGAATTAAAAAACGATTATTCTTATATAGTTATAATTTAAATAAATGTAATTGGAAAAGTTTTTGGAAAAATAACGGAAAAAGTAATGATTTTTTCATTACTTTTAAATAACGATAACGCATTACTTTTAGAATCGGTAACAAGTAACGAATAACAAAGTATTTTTTACCGCAAGTAACGGTTGCAGTAATATATTACTAAAAACATTAACAACCCTGATTATTTCATATTCCTAGTTTCCTTGCACGCGCAATCAAAACGTTAAGAAACAATATTAAAATATTGAATAAAAAAAAATATCTTATTCGATCGATACATATAAGAACACAACCGTTATTATAACGGTTTATAAGGCTAATGTCTTTAACGGTCTTAGCTGGATCTTAAATAAGTATATTTAAGTAGGTACTTATTTAATTCTGTGTGAATTTATATACTACGTATGTAATCCTTCAAATTGCACGCGGAAATGATTTTTCGATCTTGAAACGTAAACTTTACTAAATTACTCGTAATATTATCAATTCGTAATATTATTGCGTAATATTACGAATTAAATTGACTATACTCAGAAAAAAAGTCATCAATAAAAGATAACTATAAATTTGTGTGTAGTGAAATAGCGTCTCAACTATATATATAGGATGTCCCATTTTAATGTCCCATCCCAAATAACTTTTTTATTTTTGATCTTAGGAAAAAATGTTTCAGACAAAAGTTGTATGATTTTGAGGGGGACAAAAATGGTGTCATAAGTTTGACCTTGAATAGTTGTTTGAAAGTCATGTGAAGATTATCTTCAATTTCTTAAATGGAACTACTTTTTATTACATATTTTTGTAGATCATTTCGAGAGCTTTCCAAAATACTATAATTAAGTTCATTTTCATTTTCTTTTTAAGTTATATTAAGGCTTGCAAGTTTTAGAACCGCCGGCATTAGCATTACCCAAGATGTCCGACAGATGCGACGGTTAAAATCTCTTGAATGTTGTTCAGGATCATGGATAACATTTGTCAAGTTCAAGGCATTGAAGGTTGTACCTCTATTTCAATTTTTACGTAGAAATGTAGTTTTTAGTGCAAAAATGAAAATAAGAGAAATGAAAATAATCCAATGGACTTGATCTTGATAATGGCAATGCCAATGCTGATCCGCTTAGATTAGATAGATCAAAAGCTATTTACTATCGAAAAAACGAATCGTACATTTCTTCTCTGGTCGACGTTAATAATAATAACAAAACAAAATATCAAAGATTCAGATTTTGCATAACAGTATTTCCGCAATATGTAATAGGGCACATAGAGAAAAAACAAAAACACTTTCATTATATACTCCGAGCGGATGCAATCGACTGAACACACTAAAACCTGATCGGTTCAGTCCTTATTGAGACTAATAATCTCGATCCCTCATTGTCGGCTTGCGTAAAGTTGTCATGGCAGTGTCATTGTGCTTGGCTTAGCGCCAATTAGACATTACCGTGTCTCTAGATATATCATCTCCGAGAACATCCCTCCTGCAAAGAGTCGAATAAAAAATAGTTTCGAATTTCACAATAAACTGGAATCGACAACAGAGATTATGGTACTAAAAATTCATTTTTACGTAAAAATGAAAATATGAGGTACAATCTCCATTGATCTTTGATAAATGCTATTCAGAACCCGTCGGTCGAACATCTTGGGTAATGCTAATGCCGGCGGTGCTGTAACTTGCAAACTTAATATAACTTGAAAAGTACTTAATGGAAATGAATTTATAATGTTTTAGAAAGCTTTTGAGACAATCTATCATATAAGAATGC
>NW_012130093.1:2677840-2696144 GCF_000143395.1 Atta cephalotes | reverse complement strand
GTGTATGTGTGTGTAGTTAGTATGTATAGTATATATATATATATATATATATATATATATATATATATATATAGATAAAGTAAGGGATTTCATTTAAGAAATTGAAGGTGACCTTCACTTTACCTTCAAGCAACTATTCAAAGTCAAACTAATAATACCATCTTATATCCCTTTCAAAGCCATAGAACTTTTGTCTGAAACGTTTTTTTCTAAGATCAAAAATAAAAAGTTATCTGGGGTAGAACATCAAAATGGACACTGTATATTACTTTAATAAAAATACTAGATTAAGTGAACTAAGAAAGTATAGTAAAATTAATCATATAATCAATTACAAATGATTAGTACAATATTTTCTTAGTTCACTTAATTTATTTACTGTTCTTATTAAAATTTTATAATACATAGTTACAAATTTTTGTATGCATTTCTTATTTCAGTCCTACTTTAGTTGCTATTACTTTGTATAATTATAGTTTATTATATATATATATATACATAATTATACATTATTATATATACATAAATTGCAAAAGTTGTCGAATTTATAGTTACTATAACTATATTTGTTATAACTATATTTTCTTTCAGTGTAGCAATTTAATAATTTGATGTTTTTTCATATCTTAGAACGATTTTAATAACACATTTTCATTAAAATAAAATACAACAGCATTACATACATTGACAGTTTCAGACAACTTCATTGTATTTCTACTAATTACAAAAAATACTGCTATACTTATGCGAAGTTTAAAAAAGCTATTTCTCTTTTCCAAAACATTTTTTTTCTTCTTTTTCATCTACGAATTCAACATGACATTTTTGGAATTTCAAAAAATTGTAACATACAAGAATATAAAACACCGCTGGAAGACACAAAAGCCAGCAAATAAAGCAAGATAAGGTGGATATTATAACTGCCGATATTATAATTTGTAAGTTATTTTTAGTAGATTTCTCCCTATTTGATACCCAAACCGATCTCATTTTTCTTAACGAAGTTGAATCTCCTTCCCTCTTACTTCGTGATTCGGTCAATTGATTTGACTGATTGATTAATTGATTTGGCCAATTTCTATGCAATTGTGACGCAAGTCACCATGAATGCCATTTTCGTGCGACTTTATGCAGCGCTTTAAACAGCAAATCATACATCGATCAAAATGCAAGGAAGTAAGCATAAAAATCGTGCATTGTGTATGATTAACTTATTGATTGCTTAGAAAGGAGGAGAACATTCGCAATCTAGAGCAGAGCCTTATAACTAGTGAAGGGATGGTATGTGCAGTTGGACAGTGTCTCTTGCTAAATCTCTGCTCTCTCCGTCTATGGACTGTTCGCAGTCCATGAGTGGGCTACCAATTGTGAAATGCTAAACATGGAGCGGTATTTATAGTTTATTTTTATTTTAAAATTGTCTTAAATAATGTATCAAAATGCTAATATAGTTCTCAGATTGACTTATGACATCTTAAGACGGTCTTAAATGTAAGAATTGACTATGAATACCGGTTTTTTTCGCGTCGAGAAATTGATACTGAATCTTTTTTATTTGACACTTATAATTCATTTTAGGTTCTCTTTCTATAGAAAGAGAAATATAAAGTTAAACAAGAAAAGATTAGTATCAATTTCACGAAAGCAAGTTGGTATTGTTATGACCCAAATAGGGTTATATCCAAAATCTACGTCTGCAGAATTTCTGTAGACCAGCAGTTAAAGTATCACTTACTTTTGATTTCAAAACGGATGTCATACTTTAAAATGCATCCAACCACACATTAATTCGATCTAATTGTAAATATAAAAGCCTCAAGTCTCGGAGCCGTTCCAAAAAGTCAAGAAGACACATGATTATTGTGAAAATTTCCGTTACTGCGAGTACTACTGGGAGACATCGTAAGATTGTAACACATTGAATACTCGTAAGTGGAAATAAAACTTCTTACACTACGAACGCTGGCCTATATTAATTGGAGAACCTCGGAGTCCTTACCAAACGACACCATCACGTCCAATCTGTGATTCCGCCGTGCCCTAAGCGGCACGTCCTTGACGGTACGACTGGTTAACGGCTGACCCATAAATTCTATAAACGGCGTCTTGAGCGGCACTCTTGCACCCTGAGCGATACAACAGTATTCACAGTTGATTCTTATATTTAAGACTGTTATTAGTATCTTAAGTACAATCTTAATTAATTTAATTAATTGGGAGTACAAATAAGTTTCCGCCGTTTGCAAAAGACGGCGCCACTAATAAACTATAGTTAAAATTGTTTGATGTAAAACGACATATCGTAAGATTGGACATCCGGCAACACCATAACCTTGAAATATTAGCGATTTTAAAAATCAGCATCATATATTTTTTTTTTGTACGAAAATGTCGAGTTTTGAGCCGAATAAACGTCATTTGCAGAAACTTTTGATTTACTTTTTTAATTTGAAGAAATCAGTTGAGGCTCATAGATTGCTTGTAGAAGCATATGGTGATGCTGCCTTAAGGGAGAGAAGTTGTCGTGAGTGTTTTCAAAAGTTTAAGAACGGTGAACGGTTGACGTCGAAAACAAAGAACGTAGCGGAAAGCCAAAAGTGTACGAAGACGCGGAATTGGAAGCATTATTGGATGAAGATTCGTGCCAAACGCAAAAAGAACTTGTATTTACATTAGGAGTGACTCAACAAACAATTTCGTTTGAAATCATTGGGAATGATTCAAAAGCAAGGGAATTGGATTCCATATGAACTGAAGCCGAAAAACGTTGAACGCCGATTTTTCACATGTGAAATACTGCTTGCCAGGCATAAACGAAAGGATTTTTTCGTATAGTTACTGGTGATGAAAAATGGATCCACTACGATAATCTAAAGAAGAGGAAATTATGGGGACCACCTGGCCATGCTTCAACATCGACAGCCAAGCCGAATATTCATGGAAAAAAAACTCATGTTGTGTATTTGGTGGAATCAGCTTGGTGTCGTGTATTATGAGTTGCTCAAACCGAAAGAGACCATTACTGGGGCTCTCTACCGAACACAATTGATGAGATTGAGCCGAGCACTCAAGGAAAAACGCGCCTACTACTATTCCAGGCATGACAAAATTATTCTCCTGCATGATAATGCTCGACACATGTTGCGACGCCGGTCAAAACTTAGAAACACTCAAATGGGAAGTTCTACCCCACCCGCCGTATTCTCCAGACATTGCTCCTTCCGATTACCACTTGTTCCGATCGCATGGCCTGTCTGAGCAGCACTTCACATCATATGAAAATACCAAAAATTATATCGATTGGATAGCCTTAAAAGATGAAGCGTTCTTCCGATGGTATTCACATGCTACCAGAAAGATGGGAAAAAGTAATGGCTAGCGATGGCCATTACTTTGAATAAAACATTATGTACCGTTTTTCACAATAAATGCTTAATTTTTGATAAAAAACGGCGGAAACTTATTTGTACTCCCAATAATTAATTAATTAATGTCATAAATTAAGAGGACTGTATTAGCATCTTAAGACATTATATTTAAGACGGTTTTAAAATAAAAATGGACTATGAATACTGCCTGTTTCGCATTTTATAGTTGATAGCCTATGCACACTATAAACGAAATGAAGCAAAAGTGATTTGGCCGAACCGTATACACCATGTAATATTTCCACCAACTTGCTTCCAACTTGGACATACCAATTTCAAAGAGGTTGTGATATATATAGTAGGGGAGCCAGCTAAGAATGCGTGAGCAAATAGAAAGAAACAGAAAACGAGATGGCCATCAGCATCCTTGTTTAATTGCGCATGCGCTGTTGATTTTTACTGTTAAGTGGGGAAATTTAAGGAGAGCAATATCGATGCCTCACTCAGCTTTCAAAGTTCTACGCGCGACGCAACATTAGACAAAGATAAAATGGCTATCCCGTATTCTTTCCTTTTCTACTGTCTAACATTTCCACTTACAGGGGACTCTATGCCTTGCCTATATACAACCTCTTTGGCTAGCTCATGCTTGTCGCTCACCATGTCTAACGTTTCTCCTCTATTCATGGCTGTGTACCGGTGCGGTGATGTGTATCATTTTGTGTATCGGTCAGGCGTAGTTTTATCGAAAGATAGATATGTATACCGAGAAAGAGACAAAAGCAAAAGAAGCCATATTTATGATTTATTTTATTTTCATTTGGAATTTCTATTGATCCTAGGAATTATATTTGCATACTTGCATACTTGCTTGCAAACATGGTGAAAGTAACAAGGTGTTTTCTATTGCGCAGGCACTTTTGCTGGCTAAAGAAAGAGCGTGACTGAACTCAGCCATGGGTAATTGAAATGCATATAATAAAGAAATTTGATTATATATCTGACCTCCACATGATAAGTAAAAAAGTTGATAGAAAACGATAGAAAAAAATTCTATCTTGAATATGAAATCTGATTCGTGAATTCAGTAATGTGAATCGTATATGTACGATAGAAAATATATACAGCGTTGATTTTTGATAAATATATATTATTTGATAAATATATATTTGATAAATATATATTCTTTATCGTTTCTTATAAACAGATCTCATATATAAAAAAATTCAATAGAAAAAATAAGAAAACTATTTTATTTTTTATCGTTTTGAATATGGATTTTGATTTCATAAAATGCTATATGATATTTTATATTGGAATGCTATCATTATCGCATTATCACATTACCGTTTCTTATAGTTCCTTTTTGTAGTTAAGAATCATAAATATATAAGAATTTATTTATAAAGTTAAATTTCTATTGTTTTCTATTTATTAAATGTAAATTTGATGTAAATATAAGAAATAAAAAATAAAATATTTTGTATTCTCATATTTACATCATGTATTCATTATGAAATATATCATACATTTATACGCATATACATATTTTTAAAAACGCATATGTAGTATCGACGGGATTCGAACCTAAGACCTATGGCGTAATAACTTAACACGCTAACCTTGAGCTATAATCACACGCATGACTGGACAACTTCGATTGTTGTTCAACTCCTTGTATAAGTTTTTATGGTTCTGTTACGTTCTCTCCGTAGAAATATTTTATCTTTTTTTTTGTCTTTTCGTTTCGCGCTGAATTATTTTTCGTTAATCTCACATCTATTTAAAGTATTTCTGTTAATTGCGGATATTCCTAGCGAGAAATTTATTTGGCGTAATATGATTCTGTCATGCCGACATCGCATGACACGTATGTCGCGTGAGCCAATTGAGACGCGTGTCGATGAAATTCCAGGCAAGATAACGCGGAGCTAAGGAATCGTTCCCGTATGCTAGAATGCTATGCTAGAATCTTTATCATCCTACACGAAGTTTAAGAAAATTAATTCGATCGGAACACCTCAACGCCTATAATCTCTCAGAATAAGAATAAGCTATCGCGTACTAACGATCCGTGATGCGCGTGTCGCTTCCTGCTCCGAATCCTTAGTGGAATTTCAGCCGCTTTGGTCGAGAATACTGTTAATTTCGAAAGCTCGCGTTATGTTTAATATATTTTTTGTTTTATTTATTATCTTTTGGCCATCGTGATCACCTTAATTAGAACCTGAAACAGATAAGTAAACGCGAATTTGTCGCGTTAGTGAGCGTCGACCAATCGAGAGTCGGGGAAGGAGCAGCACGAATCATGGAGAAAAGCCCAAAATTTAATTTGTTAAATACTTTAAAATTCCATCAATTAACGCAAAATTAATTTGATCCATTAGTTCTAAATTGAATTCGTGGCAACTGTGCCGAATTTCAGCCCGATGTGACTAATATTTCCATTTGGAAAAATTATTTTTCAAATTCGGCACGTATTACTAAGAAATTCGAACTCCCATTTTCTCCCAACACTCTCGCGAGTGCCATCGATTAGTCTATATAAACGGGGCGAAAATCGAGCCGAGCGAACAGTCAGTCATTCTTGATCATATCATTCCGATCAGATCAGTAACGTTGGTGAATATCTCTCAATATTCGCAATATATACAAAGAAAAGAAGAAAGTACGCATGTGTTAATTTCTTTCAAGCTTTCTCTTTCCTATATCCCTCGGGCTGACCGCGCTCGTAGGAGCTGCTCAGCTCACCCCCCCCCCTTTCCTATGAATTAGCTACGCTTGTAGGAGCTGCTTAGTCTGTTCTTTCTCGGAATTGCGCGCTCGCATGAGCTCAATTCTTTGCTTCATTACTATTTGTTCTTCTGCAATTTATTTTCAATTCTGCTTCTTTAATGCAATTATTCAACTAACCGCGACGGTAATGTAAAATACTTCCCGTAGAATGATTAAAAGAGGAAACCGCGCAAGAAGACGGTTTCAGAAGATGGTTTTACTAAGGGCTGAAGGCAATTACGGATTTCGATCTGTCGATCTTTCCGTCGGACTCGCCCGCGGTCCCAGTCGACTTCGAGTGCTCTCAATACGGGATGCGTCGAGCCACCATGGCTAGGAAATCCCGTGCGTCGCTGATCACCGAACAGCGGAACGCCAGAGCTGACACAATCGCTTCATGCCGGCGGAGTACGCGTCCCATGGCTTTTGCTGAACAGACTCTGAATGCTCGTGCCGTCTCCCGCTGGTCGTATCCGATGTCCCTGTACATTTTCATGTCACACAACTGGATATCTCATAAATAAAAACATAAACATTTATTTAGCGTTATATTCTGTCTTGCTTAATCCCCTCCCGAAGGATATGAAATGATGAAACGGCTTGAATTATTCGTTAATAATCCATCATTAATTTCTTTGCTAAATAGACTCTAATCAATTTGACATTTGTTACAATTACAATTATTTGCTGAAGCATTAATGCCAAATTCAACAAATAATTCATAACTCAAACAATATCTCATATGGATAAAGAACAATGACGAATTCCATTTCAAGAGAACAATAACTATCAATTTAAAATTCTAAGTCAATAGATCAATTATCATAAAGGACTCTTGTAGCATGCGATACGCCGGCGCTAGCAGTCTCATGATTTGCCGTTCGACCTCTAAGACTCGTTCCCATTTCCACACTATTTTTGCACTTTTCCCACATCTCTCCGCATCTACTTCCGCACTTTTCCCGCGCTTCTTTTGTACCTCTCCTGTATTTTTTTCTGCATCATCTTTCTCCCTCTCCCTCCCTTCTCTTTCTCCCCACCCCCTCCCCTCCCCCCACTACAATATGCGAGTTCGTGAGCATATAATTTTCATATGTCAGGTAGACATTAAAAATGTACAGCAGTACTGACCTGTGCTAACATCCGTTGTGCTGTGTCCATCGGTGATCATAACTAACCGTTATTGATCTGTAATTATTGATACCAATATGGACAATGGATATGCTAAAGCATCAATGCTCGAGATATTTCCATTCTGGAAAGTCAGATAGAAATCTATGAAATTTTTTGTTCGTATTTCTCATATATATTCTGATAAGATTTTCAATTCCCTCAAAAAGAATCTTATAAACTTAGCTTTTTATTTTACCGATAAAATGTCATTATTTAATAATGACATTTAATTAAATTAATTAAATTAAATATCATGTTAATAATTCATTTTGTTCTGTAAATTTACAGACTTATAATAAACTTCTATAGGATATAGAATAAACTTCTATAGGTATTTCTACTCTGTAAATCAAATAGAAATTTATGAAATATATCTCGTGCTTTTCGTATACGTTCGAATGGGATTTTTAAATAGTTAAAGAAAAAGGATCAAATTTTATAAAGTTTCTTTTATACATTACTAATGGAAACTCAATGACTAAATTGTAGATCGAGAATGATCCATTTTATATGATGAATTTATGATAAATTCTTATAGATATGTTCATTTTTGAAAATCAGATAGAAATCTGTAAAATTTTATCCTTATATTTCATATATGTTCAAGTAAGTTTTTCAGTTCGTTAAAAAAAAAATAGAACCTTATTTAGATTTAGTTTTGCACACCGCCGCTAAAAGCTCATGAAATAAATTTCAGATTAATAACGATTTTATTTTTATCATTAATACACGATTGATT
The DNA here is from genome assembly GCF_000143395.1 of Atta cephalotes. Classification (NCBI taxonomy): domain Eukaryota; kingdom Metazoa; phylum Arthropoda; class Insecta; order Hymenoptera; family Formicidae; genus Atta; species Atta cephalotes. The sequence continues at coordinate 2,688,089 of NW_012130093.1, read as the reverse complement.
GTACACGATTTATTTGTTAAATAAATCGATAGAAACGAATGTATGCCAATTCGTTATTTTATTATTCTTTTAGATACACTATATTGAACGATAGAAAGAAGTAGAGTTTCATTAGTTTCCAACAGAATACAAATATTGTAGGAACCAATAAATACGATAGGATTTATATTTGATACTTGAAAGATCAACGATACAGTTTATAGAAAATGATATAAATTGATAGAAATTATTTCTCAATCGTTCTCTATCAACTTTTTTTACCAGGAATAATATCTTTATTAATGTCTTTATATTTTAATTTCTACTTATTGTAATATGACGTGTTGCGCTTTGAATTGTGATCTGCGAAGGCAGAGGTTAATTACTTGATTAAATATCGAAAAGATTTCACGGCATTTTTCAACTAGGAAGTAGGGATATGCTTATCCTTTTTGAATACAGAAACTATTTTTAACATTTGTGAATTTGAATATATTGTATAAAAAATGGCATTGTTGATGATGGTTTAAATTAAAACGTTCAAGAATTTTGTATAAACACGTAATGTAAAAAATATTATGAATATGTTATATATATTGTGCTCTAAGTATCGCGCTGTGTTAATGTTCTTGTTTTCCGTTTATCAATATCTTATTATTGTTATTTATTTTTCATGAGCCCTATTAAATATATATTTTATTAATAAGGGAAGATTCAAAGGCAAAGAAAATGAAATGATAATTACGCTACATAAATATTACATATGTATACATATGTTTAGAGCAGTGATAGTAATTTTATTGATTCCCCTCAGGGATACAACTCCAACACTTTTACCTACAATCTTATCTCTATTCTTACAACTAATTTTAAATCTAATTTACCATTATTCTTAATTTAATTCCGAACACACACACACGCACGCATGCATGCACGCACGCACGCACGAATCTCCGCTTTCGTCGCAAATGCGATTCTTTACTACTACCAGGTGTATAAGCTTAAATCCGCTGTTTGCTCATAGGTGACATTAGTGAGCGTACAAAGCTACCCTGGGCACACAACACACTTTTTTTTATGTGTTTAACATCTGTCAACATTAACCAGTGCACATCATCATCAGCAATTTCATACAACAACATATATTTTTTCTTTCGTAATCATGTCTAGTTTTTTGCTAAAATAAAAGCATATGCGGGAAGCTTTGCTTTTCTGTTTCAATTTGAAAAAATCGGCTGCCGAATCGCATTGAATGCTTGTGGAGGAATGCCTATGGAGGAATGCCTTGGCGACAATGCTTTATCGGAAACAACGTGCAGAGATTGGTTTCGCCGGTTCAATGACGACAATTTTGACCTGAATGACAAGAAGCGTGAAAATCGGTCCAGGAAGGTTGAGGACTGTCAATTGCAGGCTTTTTTGGATGAGGACGATACCCAATCGCAAAAAATGCTTGCCGAGCAATTGAGTGTTTCTCAAGCAGTCATTTCCATGCGGATACATGCCATGGGGAAGGTTTAAAAGATCGGAAAATGGGTGCTGCATGAACTGAACGATAGGCAGATAGAGCGACGCCAAAACACATACCAAATTCTGCTTGCCAGACAAAAAAGAAAGTCGTTCCTGCATTGGATTGTGACAGGCGATGAAAAGTCTATTTTCAGAATCCTAAACGCAAGAAATCTTGGGTTGATCCAATCATTAACATTTTCCTCAAGATCAAATCGCTTTGGACGGAAGACGATGCTGTGCGTTTGGTGAGATCAGGAGGGTGTCATCTACTACGAGCTGTTAAAACTTGGTGAAACTGTTAATGCTCACCGGTACCAACAACTGATCAAATTGCACCGTGCTCTGCGTGAAAAAAGGTCGCATTATCGGAAAAGACATAACAATCTGATTTTCCTCCACGACAACGCACCATCGCACACGTCAACAATGGTCCAAAACTACTTGGAGATACTCAACGGGAAGTGCTACCCCATCCCGCTTACTTACCAGACCTGGCACCTTCTGACTATCACCTGTTTTCGTCGATGGGCCACGTGCTCGTTGAGCGGCATTTCGATTCTTACGAAGACGTCCGAAAATGATTTGAATGGTTTGCCTCGAAAGATGAGGAATTTTTTTGGCGTGGTATACACAAATTGCCCGAAAGATGGGAAAAATGTATAGTTAGTGAGAGCAAGTATTTTGAATAAATTTGTTTTTGCTTCCTAGGAAAAAAAATGTGTTTTTTTGACTAAAAAACAGTGAATTTAAGCTTATATATATGCTCTTTACATATTTACATAACTTTTCCAAATTCTGGCAGTACTCATTTCTCTCTCACTCTCCCTCCCTCCCTCCCTCGCTTTTTCCTCTCCTCTCTCTCTCACTTTTCTCTTTCTCATCTCTTCCTCTTTCCCTATATTTTTCTAACATTCTAATCCATTCTTCTTCTCTTCTTTGCCCCCCAATACTTCCTCTACCATTTCCTGTCAACTCCCTTCCGCTCTCCATTTTTCCACACTCCTCCTATATATGTTCCCATGTCTCCTCCACACACTCTGCATTTCCTATCCTCTTCTTTCCATCAATGCATTTCTCCCCCAGCCTATTTAGCCATTCTCTTCCATTTATTTTCTGCCCAGTCTTTTTTCAGATATCCTGGAATTCTTTCTTCTTTCATTCTTCCATACCATTTATTAAATCTTGAGCTTCTTAATTTTTTTCCATCTTTCTTCTCTTTGCTTCTTGTCCATTCTAACTCCTCTTCCCTTTGCTTCACATTTCACTCATTTTCCTTGCATCCCTCCCTCTTTCTCTAAAAAATTGCTGTCTTTCTTTCTCCTATCCTGATAACTTTTTTCCTCCTCCATTCTTTCTCTCACCTCTTTCCAACATTCTCTAACTATTCATTTCCTTTCCCTTCTTTCATCCTCTTTTCGAAATTTCATGTTCTTCTTTTAGCCTTGATTTTCAATTTATTCCTCTGTAACTCCTTCCTCACCAAGTATCCCGATGTTCCATACTACTCCTAGTACTTACCTTATATATCTTTCTTGCATTTTCTCTATCCCCTCCCTTTCTTTCCATCTCCAAACTTCTGCCCCATATTCCATCACTGTTCATACCAACGCATCGAATAACCATATCCTTTTCGACCAGTTTCCTCCAAATCTCCAATCTCCTTTTCCCATACATTGCCCTCTCTTGACCCTTTCCTTTACCTGTGCTTCTTGTCCTCCATTTTTTTGAAATATATATCTCAGGTATTTATATTCTTTCACCACTTCTATCGTTTCCCTCTTCTATCTCCAGCTTACCTTCTTTCCTCTTTCTTCTCCCTTGCTGAACCTCAAAATCTTTGATTTTTCTATATTTACCATTAATCCTTTCACCCTCACATAATTCTCCAATCTCGCTATCATCGATCTCATATCATCTTCCCTTTCCGTCATTATTACTATGTCATCTGCATAGGCTAATGGATACATTTTCTCTTCCCTTAATCTTACCCCTCCCCATCCTCTCTTCCTCAAGTATTCCTGTAAATCCGTTATCAACATATTAAACATCGCGGACTCATAGGACATCCCTGTCTTACTCCTTTACATCCCTCCTAACATGAAGTTTTAACTATTCTTCCATTTGTATTCTTTCTTCCCTCTTCTTTCTCTCCCTATTAATTATCTTCCATACCTTCGCTTCCGTCCTTGCCCCTTTTGTTGTCTCTATCTATCATTTGTTATTTCTACTCTTTCTTTCATTCTCTTCCTTTTTTTTTATCACATAATCTTCCCTTTTCAATTCTCTATACTTTATTCTTTCTCCTCCTTCCCTTTTCCATTCTCTTACATTCTAAATCTCACGAGCCCCTCCTTATCTCCCCTTTCTCCCCTTTTTGTCCTTCTTTTAAAATTGCTTGAATCCTTTACTTTTCATTGTTTTCCTTCCTTTTCTCCTTCTCCATTTCCTCAATCTTCTTTATTTTATGTCTAAATTCTTTTCTCGCTTGTTCCGATCATATCCATTTTTTCATTTTTTTACTGCTTTCCTCCTCTTCAAATCCTCTTTCCTTTCTCTACCACTAATGGAAAATGATTCGAGTCCATTCTACTTTCTACCTCCATTCTCTCTGTTTTTTTCCAGACTTCCTCCTATTATACAGTTTATCACTTCCTCTTGTCCCTATATATGTTCAATCCCCTTTCTCATCTCCCTTGTCATTTCCATTAAAAATAAATCATCCTATTTTCTCCAGTTTATCTATCAACCATCTTCTCTCCTTTTTGACTTTGATTTCCCTTCTCTTGATTTCCTGCTTTCTAATTCCTCACCTTCTTCCTCTCTTTCCTGTCTTTCCCCTGTCCTTGCATTAAAATTCCGCCCCCTCCTATTATTATTCTTATTTCTCCTTGTTTTTCATCCATCCTCTTCCCCATTTTTCCTCTCTATTTACATATATTCCCACTATCCTTCATCTATCTTTATCTTTCTTTTTCAGAACTCCTTCCATTTTGCTTTCCTCTCTTCCTTGTATTTCAATTCCTCTCCTTATCTTCATTATCAATCTTCTCATTGCTCTTATTATTCCTTTTTTTTGCTCATTGCGATTTCTAAATATAGGCTATCGGCAATCTTTCCTTAATTTTCTCCCATCCCTTCTCTATCCATATTTATATATATTTCCATAATTACAATATCCCAATTATTAACCTTATCCAAAAATCTTTATCCTTATTCCCTGTTATGTTTCAAATCGCTACTTTGCAGCTACCTCTCCCTATCTTTCCACACCGGCTTTTTCTTCTCCATTCCTCTTCCTTTCCCTTCTCCTTTCTCTCTTTTCTATTCATTCTTTATTATACTATTATGTTTAACTTCATCCCTCTTTCCCCTTTCTTCTCCCCTAATTCCTTATTTTCCTCTTCCCCTCTGTCTTCCCAAAATTCCTCTTCCCTTCCTTTTCCTTCTTCTCTCTTTTTCTATTTCTTAATATCTCTTCCTCTTCGTCTCAGACCCACCATTCATCATTTATACTTAACTTCTTATATCTTATTCATATCCTCATTCCTTTCTCTTCCTCTTCTATATTCCATCAACCTCTCTTTCTATGTTAAGTTTTCACCAAACCTTTTCCCCTTTTAAACCTTTTCCCTTCTTTCTTTCCATTACTCTTTTTTTGTTTCCGGATCCATGCTAATTTAACCATCATCATCATCTCACCTCCTCCCTCTTTTCCATTTCTGATCTTCCTTATCTTCTTAATCTTTATCTCTGCTCCTATCCTTTTTATTAACCCTTCTATTTCGCATTCTATTTTCTCCTCCTTCACCTCTTTACTATTATACAATATTTTTTCCTTCTTTTCTACTTTTTCTTTAATTCCCATGCTTTCTCCATTGCTTTTACTATTCCTTCCATTCCCTTCTCACCTCTCCCATTCGCTCCCTCTGCCCTCCCTAACCCTGTATCTCTTCCTCTCTCCTCCAGTATCTTTACTGTCTCTTGCAGCCTCTATTTTTCTCTTCTCCCCACTTATCTCTCCCCTCTCATTTTTTCTCCAATATCTCAATTCTTTTTCTCATTTTCTCATACTCCCTTCTCCATTCTTTCTCTCTCTCCCTTATCTTTTGGTTCCTTCTTAATCTCTCCCAAATTATCTTCCATTCTGTTCTACTTCTCCTTCATTTCCTCTATCCATTCCTTTAATATATCCAAAATGTGCTCCTCTTCTTCTGTTGCATTTTTTTATAGGCAATCTCTTTGTTTTTCTACTTTTCCTAAATATTTGTTTCTCTCTTATCTCTCTCCCTTCCTCCTCTTCTCCCCCTCATCTCTTTTCCTTTTCCTTTTTCTTTTTCTCCCCGCTACTCAGACTTTCCAATCTCTCTCTATTTCCCCTCACCTTCTTTCTCTTCATCATTTCTCTAATCACTCATTGGACGCCATGATTACATGATTACATGATTAAGTAAGATTACATGATAAAGTTGCAAAAAAAATTTTTGATATATTTGTACTTTAATATTACAGGGTGGCCGAACCTTAAATTCTTGAACACCGGGAAAAAACCGGGAATTTCACTGTCCATTAATGATTCGAAGAGTCCTATAGTAGCTCTAACTTATCGGTCTGATGTATTGATCACAAGATAATTTGACAACGTGATGTAAAAAACTACCATTATTAATTTTCTTGATCCTGTAGATAAATCAAATTGATAAGTCAGGGCTACTGCAGTACCCTTCGAATTATCGATGGGCAGTGTACCGACACTCTTTCCGCTGCCTAGTTGTTTGGCGCGCCGCGTTTCATTTGTTAAAACAAGTGATATATAAATTCAGATGTATTCTATATCAGATGTCTCTGCTTCTACAATCAGTTAGATATCTGAAAAATTTGGAAATTCTTAAGTTGACGTGAGTGATTTATTTTGTGATTTATAGTGCAACAGTAGCAATGAAAAATACAGAATGAATTTTCTGCGTCGTGTATAGAAATCTTCTAATCTTAATAATTATTATCTGTGATTTTTCAGTAAAGAATTATGCCTAAAATTAAGTCAAGCGCTACAAAATATCAACCATTCTATGAGTTTATTCATTGCTTCGGATCTTAAAATTAATATCAATATAGTATGTATTTGATGCAAAATTATAATTAATATTAGTTCGATTGGAAAAAGTGCTCTTCCAAAGTGCTCCAAACCATGTGAAATCTCAAAAGCATAAAAGTATCGTTGCAAATTGAAAGAAAATCCCGATGGAAATGTATGTACGACGTAAAGAGAGTGAAAAAAAGTACAAATAACTTCTCCAGTCTCATAGTTGCAGAATCAATACAAGGTATCCAAATCGTTTATTTTTATTATATTTTATACAATAAATATATAACAAAGTGTGCATTTATTGAAAATATTTTGCGTTTGCAAATAGTCATTATCATGACGAATTTAGAACGCATATGTACGAATTTGCATACTAAGTATTTTAAAAATAAAATCGACTAATTTAATTTAGTATTTTTAAATTTGATTCTAAAAATTTATGTTATTGAAATTTGTAACTACACATGATAACGTGATACACTTTTAAAGTGCAAAGAAATAAATAATCATCTGCGTAGAAAAAGTATATACTGCAAAAGATATATATTGTTAAATATATTGTTATATTTTTTTAATCGATTTTTTAATTCTGGAAATTTATGCACTTTTCCTCTTAAGTCCTCTGTTTACACCCGAGTGAATTTTCAGACAGATAGATGTGATATTTTCGAGATCTAGAGTATCAAAGGCTCATTACATTCAAACAAGGAAACCCCGGACCTTAAAACTACACTATTAGGTATTATACTATTAGGTATTAATTTTAATCTATTGAGAGCCTCAAAAAAGAAAAGTGGTCTGTGTCTCTCTTATTTCTGAAAGGTTCTAATTGAATCAGAAACATAAAATATCAAGAAAAATATCATTATCTCCTACAATCATTAAAGATCGATTTAGTTCTTGAAAATTAGTCGATTAATTATATTATTTCGAATAAAACATATATTGACATAAGTGATTGTAAGATAATTAATTTCGTAAAAGTCCAAATAGCTTTAAAATAAACTTAACCATCTTCAGAAATAAAATTTAATAATTATTCAATTTTTTTATTTTTTTAAATATTAGCTATCGCTGTATTTAATGCGTTTTTTTTTTAGACAAATAACAAAAGATATATTTATATAATAAGATATTATATAAATAATTATAATTAAATATTATATAAATAAATATATTTAATTAATATGTTAAATTTATCGACTGAATAATTTTTTTATTTTAATCCATGCTTAACATCATAGGCAATATGAATAAATACACAAGAATATGTATAAAAAAATTGTTTACGTTATTTAAGAGCGGTTTAATAAATTAAAAAAAAATGGGATACATTACAACATTATTTTCATGAAAAAAAAGTAAACTCTTAAAAAGTTGCTAAAATTTTTAGACTCTAAAGTAAAATGATCACAAAAATAATATCATACTTTTTAAATTATATTCCACAATAATATGCTGTGTTACATTTTTAAATACAGTAATATATGTTTATAGCGTTATAAAATTCAGAATCATAAGTGAATTTTTAATAAAAAATTTTGATTGAAAATTTGATAAAGCGATAATTTATCATAAGTATTCTGATATTTCCAGGACATTTTAATAACACAGATTGTTCCTTTAATGAAATCACAACTGTGAAAAATGATGCCGGAATTACAGAAACTTCTACTTCAATAAGCAATACGGAAAAAAATCTCTAAAATTTCTTCTCTCGGATGATGTGTCAAAAGCTGAGATTCTTTGATGCCTTCGTTATGAGCTATTTATCTATTCGATTTCTTCTGCGTCGAAAGCCTTTCCGTTATTTTCAGACAATTAAATTGCTAAGAATATGCAACTAAGAAGAACAAAAATTTCTTATAGTATTGTTTACGGTACCATTTCACATTTTTATCATGAATTGGTTAACTTAATCCAAGAATGTAGTAACGTCGTACTGAATTTGATGAAAGTCTGAATACTATTTTTCAGAAGGCTCAAATGGACATTTACGTAAGGTTCTGGTATCCAAATGACTCAATCATTGTGACAACATATATATTTACGATATTTTGATTCTGTTTTTCTTTAACGCACGCATGCGCTATCGATTTGTATGAAGCTTTGAGTGAGTCTTTTGAATCGCACAATCTTTGTAAAATTTTACAATTATATTATGGATGGGCCAAATGAAAGTTTTAAATAATTTATATAAGGAACTTACAGAATCCTTCGATGGTATGGCGCTTTTGAATATTGGGAGCTGCAGATTACATGTTATTAACGTGCGTTCAAAACTGAGATGAAAAAATCCAAGTGGGAAATTGTGTTCTTCTTGAGAGCTATTGTATATCTATTCAAAGCTTCACCAACACGAAGAACTCAATACACCGAATATAAAGTCCAATATTTTTCCAAAAAAATTCTGTGCCATTAAATGGATAGAGAATGTTGCCGTAGCCGAAAGAGCTATTGAAATTGTTTCTCATTTAATGTATGTCACCAAATCAAAAAAAAAACTGCTCCAAATTCGTAAAGTTTCAAGATTGTTTCCAACGCTTTAAATGATAAATTTATCAGTCCGAAATTTATTTTTTCAGTGCAACAGCATCTTTATTTGAACTATTTTTGCGTGAATTTCAGGCAGATGTATCTATAGTACCAGTTTTTGTATGACGAATTATATTCCTTACTTATTCTTTGATGCAGCGGGTAGTAAAAAATGAAATACTACACAATACTTCTTACCTTAAATAAATTTATAAGAATAATCTGATATCCGCAAAACAATTCGAAATAGACTTCGCGACGAAAGATGTGCTGAAGAAGGTGAAGGATATTTCAGAGTTATAAATTCTTCAATTGAAGGACGATGCGTTGTATTATAGAGATTATTGTAAAACTTCGTAAATCCTTAACTTCGTTCATCCTTAAAGTGTAAGTTTACACAAGCCATTACACGCATGGACCCTATGATAGCTTTAGATTCGAAAATAGCTCTTAAAAGATTAACATTGTGTTTTGAAATTCTCGTTTTCGAAAAATATCTGGTGTCAAAGCGGATCGTGTAAAACAAGAATGTAAATTTTTGCGGCGAGCCTCAAATTTCAGGAAATTTTGAAATCTTTCAAAAGAACTAAAACCGTTTAGATAAAATGTGGATGGATGCAGTAAAATTATCAACGAAATCATATGATAATTTCGTAGATTTTGCTAAATTAATTTTGATTTTATCTCATGGAAATGCCACTGTTGAATGCGGTTTCTCCATGAATACTGAGTGCCTTGTTGAAAATCAACTTGACAAAAATCTCATTGTTCAACGACGTATTTATGATATCGTTAAAAATGTAGGAGATATTGAGAGTATAAAAATTGATAAAAACCTATTATATTCTATGCACAATGCGCATTATAAAGAGTTTTGGCAAAACAGCTTGAGGCGAAGAAACAGTTAAACATGGAAATATTAAGAAAATGTAAAGCTCTATTAGAAATAGAGTTAGAGACCAACAAAATCAAATACCTAATTGAAATCAAAGATAATGGCAGAGATAGATAGATATAAATCAATTGTTGATTTAAAAAAATAAAATTTTTATTTTTATTATATTTTGTTTGTTTCAGGTTTATATATGTATGTTTAAGTTTATATATGTGTATATGTGTTCTATATGTATATATATATAT
>NW_012130093.1:2653038-2677820 GCF_000143395.1 Atta cephalotes | reverse complement strand
ATTAATCAAAAGTTTTATTTAATTCTACTGATTTTATTTCATGGGATATTTTGAGAAATTCGTTCTTGCATTTTACTTTTGTGATAAACAATCTATTGTTGTTTAAAGATAAATTCCGTGCAATATTTAGCTTACTGTTATTCTGAATATGAATGCTTACTAGGTTTTGAATGCTTACTTTGATTTAATTTATGTGTTAAAAGTCGAAGGAAGATTTCAAAATTTGTACGTAATATTTCATTTATCAATAAAAAAATTTATTAAAGCACTCGTATTTCATTATTTTTTGCTACAAGTTAGATAAAGGGACTTTACGAGACTGATCATATTTTGTATGTATAACGTGAGTAATTTTTTAATATTAAGAACCTTGAAAAATCACTATTTTTAGAAAACTGGGGAAACCGGGAAAAAACTGGGAATTTAAAAATGTTGGATTGCTGACCACTCTATATTACGATAAGAATTTTTAATTCATCTATGAGAAAATTCTTTATTTTGTATTTCAAATCTAAATTACATTTATTTTATAATGATAGATAATAATTAAATAATAGTTTATATAAAATAAAGCCGCATAAAAAAATGTAAAATTTAATAAATATTTTATGTCACGCACGTAGAATGAATTATACATATTAATATAATTTATATATATTAATATAACACATATATAAATATCATGGAATGGATTCCTGCAAAAGTTCTTTTTAGAGATTCAACTATCGCGTATTAATTCAATATTACATATTATTATCATAAATCAAGATATGAGATGTTCTATTGGAAACGCTATTACTGTCTTTAGATAATTCTTCGTAAAAAGCTCACGTTGGACGCTATCTCTCCTTCTTATTTTTCTTCTCTATGTTTCTTCTTGTGCTTCGTGCCTCTGCTCTCTTCTCGCTCACCTCTCTACTTACTGCTTATTCTCACGCGTGTGTTTTATTTCCTATGTTTCTTCTCTACATTAACGCTTATTTCTGGCCTTACCTTCCCGTTCTTGCGCTCTCACCTTTCCCTTCTTCTTCTCCCTTCCACTTTTTTCACACCTCTTACGTTCTTTCTAACCTCCTTCCTTCCAGTCGTCCTCTCTAATCACTCTTTCCCATTCTCTCTCTGCCATTCACGCCTCTCGTTCCCTTCAATCACTCCACTTCTACTCTGTCAATCGCTCCTCCACATCCACTCTCTCACCACTAGAATCCTATATATGAGAGAAGCGACATTCATTCCTCACTATTACCTTTAGCACATGTTCAGCTTCACCATATTTAGCCTGCTCCAGTTGACCAGCTGACCAGTTCCCAAACTATTTACTCCATTGTAAGAATTATGAACTCTGTTAGAAGTATATACTCCATGAGGTTAGTAAGTATTAATATTTTTGTTTTCTTGTTGAATAATATAGTGATTAAATAATGCGAATATAGTGAATTAAATTAAACAAAATTAAACAAAACAAAAAGGTAAACGACATATTGTATACAATTAGTTTTATAATTTTTGAATGCATTATTGCAATATTGTTATGTATTTTTGCAACATGATTATGTTTCTATTTTGCCAGGAAGTGTATTTTGCAAATACACAAAAATACTTATACATACCTAAATATTTTAAATATGTGTATGTTCCAGTTCAGCTGTAGAAAGGAAACATGACAGCTCTCCACTGCGGACACAATATGGTTGCTTTAATTAGGTGGAGGGTAACACCAATCAGAAATCGCGACGCCGCTTCTCTCATATATAAGATTCTACTCACCACTCTCTCCTCACTCGCTTCCTGTCTCACAAAATTGCAATCATCTTTCACGCGTCCACTCTCACTCGCTCCGGAAACGGAAGTCCTACGTATATGTTTATATTTTTTTTAATTTTAACTCGTACAAAGAATATAATTAATATAATTAAAATAAATAGATAAATAAATATAACAATGAATGATAGTAAAAGAAATATCAGTAAAAAAAAAATAATAATCAATAAAAAATGATAATAATCAGTTAAAGTGAAATTTACATTTAAAATATAATAACTTTATGATTTGTAAATTTTTTTTATTATGCTTTACTCTTTGATTTTCTGCAAAAATTTGTTTATTGATGTTTCTAAGTCATATGTAAGTAATATGTGTACGTACTAACAATACCTCTCGCGGAATCTTTAGATTTTATATTTTTACTACTTCTATAATATCATGATAACGGCAAAGTAAATAATACTTATCTATATCACTGACATATGTCGTTGCTGACAACACTATGGCCGGTATTCGTAATCAGATTTTATATTCAAGATCGTCTTAAGTATGGTTTTAAGAAGTCACGAACTAATCAGAGAGCTGCATTAGCGTTTTAAAACATTACTTAAGATGATCTTGAAATAAGAATCGACTACCGGCCTATGACTATAACCATATATCATGACTATGACCATGCGCGTATTATCTGTGGCAAGATGGCGGATCTCAGTCAATTACGCAGAACATGACGAAAATGAATCCGAGAAATGAGCACACCTTGTTACTTCCACCATGCTTCCGACGACTATGAATGTACGTGGCGGGAAGATTGGACGGTAGCGTTAGAGGGAGTAACATTGGTCTAGTTTATACTCTATATTTAGGCCGCTACCTATATTCTAACCTAAACCTAAACCTAAACCTAAACACGACAGCTCGCAATGGTGTAGCTAAGCAAGTAACCTTGTTTAGGTGAGAGATCTTTTTCAAGATCCCTGACCTCTCTTAGACCTAATCAGCTTTAACGCATGTAAACACAGATAAACGGTCTAAAAGCATAAAGTATAAAGAAATACAATGAATATATAAAGAAAGACTGGCAGATGGCACTCACGTGAGACTAAATGCTACCTTAGACTACATTAGGTCTAAAAATATTATAGGTCTAGATGGGGTAAACGTTCTGTTCGAAACCTTCTTTAGGTTAGGATATAGGTTAAACATAGACTTATAAGATGGAGCATTCATATGAGAGAAGCTGAAAACTTAATACAGAAAAAATTAATCACGGAGTTCTCTTCTTTTCTAGTGGTGAATTGATTGGTCGCCGCGGCAAGTTGGGAAAAAGCCAAGAACAAAAAGATAGACATAAAGATAGACATTCAGGAATTGTGACTTTACGATCAAGCTGATTGGCCCTCCATTGCTCATTGTAAAAGAGAGAAACAATTATGTCTGGAGTAGAGCTGTCCTTCAATGTTGTCTTCAGCTTTTCTCATAAATGCTCCGTCTATTTTATAAATTTATGGGTACAAGTCAGGTCATTGAATGTAAACTAAGCCATTGAGAAGGACCTGTTGAGAGGGTCTGTTTACCGTTGAAATCTTGATAGGGACACGATCACGTGACCATTTGGAAGGCTCTGTTTTAGAGAGTGACATAGGTGTCCATTGCGAAGGAGAGAGTTTTACGATTATTCGCCAAGTTAAGGACAGATTTTTATAAAAAACACTCTTTGAGTTTATAGTATTACTCAAATACAGCTATTATTCATACTCACATACATATGTAATACTACTATATTGTTAATGCAGCTCTCGAGTTGGTGAAAACACCACAGATAATACTTACTTCTTAGATAGTGTACTCGTTTGAATACGCATGTGCGCATCTATAACCAATTTTATTTTATCATCCACACTGATTCTTACGCATTTGTTGCATGGTGTGTATTACGTATAATCGCTCGCATGTCCAACAGCATTAAATGCGATTTTGCAAGAGAAAAACTTTACCTGATAATAATATTTTTATCACACTCGAGTACTGTGGATGTGAGAAATTCGATATTCTCTACCTCGCTGTCTTTACACACATTCCTCCCCCCATTCCCAAAAAGCCAACTGCGTTGGCAATATAGGAGTATAACATATATTTCATATCATACATCAATGTATGATATTTCATCACTCTAGAGAAAGTCTTATATACGTGAATATATTATTTACACGTTATGTAATAGTTACATTTATAATGGTTTGTTGGATTCAATGATAAGAGAGTACAATAATGTTGTTAATTGATATTTGCAATATATATAGGGTATTTCATCTTAAGTGATATGGTCGATTATCTCGCGAATCGATGATTTTATTGAAAAATTTTTCGAACGAAAGTTGCATGGCTTGAAGGGGGATATATGATGAAAATGTGGACTTGACCTTCTCAAAATCAGATTAAGGTCATTAATGTTTTTTTAAATGGAAACTCCTATTTTTTATTACATATTCTTGTAATTTATCTCAAGATCTTTCCAAAAAACTATACTTTCCAAAAAAATATATAATAAAGTTACTTTTCGTTAAGTATTTGTTAAATTATAAGACAAGACGGATCAGTGATTCGGCCAACTAAGGCAAGATCAATTTGAATATGTCTTTAACCATTGATAAGATGTTCAAATAGAGCTCTATTTTCTTGCAGACATAGCTTCAACCTTTCTCAAAATTTTCTATTGTTAAAATGAAAAATATTTTGAGAAATGCTATGACAAACATTAGTCGATTTTTCATGTCTCCTGCAGATGTGGGCGGAGTTTTGTGAACAATATTTTTTATGTAGCCTCACAAAAAAATCACACAAAGTTAAATCAGGAGATTGTGGAGGCCATCGAATATATCCATACTTCGCTATCCATCTTTCATGGAAGATGTTATTGAGGTTTTCCCAATACGATGAATGAGATGACGATGAAAATGGGATGGCGTACCATCTTGCTGCCACCACATTTTTTGTTGAGTAGTAAAATCAACTTCTAAAAATTCAGGCAATTTATTCTGCAAGAAAGAAAGGTAAGTTTCCCCATTTAAGCGATTATCAAAAAAAAAAATCAATCAAGTATCCATTTATAATTCTGCATCAAGTATTTAAATTCCAATGATGTTGATTATCAACACGTTGAGTCCAGTGAGGATTGTATGTAGACCAATAATGACAGTTATGCCTGTTGTCCATTGTTATGAAATAAAGCTTCGTCACTGAAGAGAACATACTGGAAAAAAGTTGGATTTTCTCTTATCATTTGTAATGCCCAACGATAAAATTGTCTTCTTAGTCTCATATCATTTTCACTTATATCTTGGGTTAAAGTGATGTGATAGAAATAGAATTTATGTCTTTATAAAATCCTCCACACAGTGACGTAAGGAATTCCTAAATTACGTTGCAGTTCTCTAATCGAATGAAGATTCGAGTTTATCGTTGCTAGCACTGCTAATACACGCGGATCATTAACGTTATCTTCAGCATTTATTTGCTTGCGGTTTCTCTTATGGATTCTTCTACGCTCTAATAAAATCACGTAATAAAATTCTTATCTGCATTGTATTTGGATCATCTAAACGGATCTATTACGATACATCTTTCTGCTTTACAATAATTTCGTCCAGCTTCACCAAGCACAAGAATAATATCAATCAATTTCATTTGAACTATAAGCGGGCATTTTCAAAAAAGCTTTGAATAACATCACTAATATAAAAAAATTGAAAGAAGAAAGTATACGGAAAAAAGAGGAAAGTTGAATCGTTTAATTGGGAAGGATTAGACTCAATTCCATTGCGTGGATAACGCCGGCGGTACTGTAACTTTCAAGCTCCATAATTCGGAAAGTACTCAACGAAACGTAACTTTATCATAGTTTTTTGGAAAGTTCTCGAGATAAGCTACAAGAATATGTAATAAAAAATAGAGATTTTCATTTAAAAAACATTAATGACCTTGACCTGATTTTGACAAGTCACTCAAGGAAACATTCAGAAGGCACAGATTTTGCATAGATGCCTATGGATGCATATAACCTATGAGATTTAGTATTATCCATGTTATTTCTTTTTAATGCTTCACTTCTAATGTAATGGGAAAGAATCTCTCTAACTCTTCACCGCCCCGCATAATAGAAGTTATGAAAATTCCATGTACATAGTTCTTATTAGATATTTATTTTGACATAGTTTATAAATTATCTTGTAACTGCATTTAAATTTTGCGGTTACTTCTAATCTTATTATGTAGTTCTTATCAACATACATTTTGTTATGTATCTTTTTTAAATTTTGTCTTATAAGCTGTATCTAAGACTATGTTCCAATAAACTACACTATTAATACTAGCAGTACTGAAAAATTGTTTCGTTATTATCATGCAATATGCTGCAGCAGTATCCATAAATAGTAACCAATGTAACCATATTGACACTACAGCTGTCGGTTACAGACAGTTATAGTGCAATATAGCATCAGTTAAAGAAGTATAAAACATAGTTATTATAGCTAACAATAAATAATATTCATCGTAATAACTATTGCTACAGCTTTTGTTCAAAATCTTTAAGTATCTTGATATTTTGATTTAATTGTTTCTATTGTGTCTATTATAAATTTACTGCGACTATTGCATACTGTTCTGAAATATGATGTCATAGTGCTATTGGCATTGTTGGCAATACCAAAGTACTGCTCGGAATGGCTGTGGCAATGTGTCATGATGCACTGCAAGAGATAAAAAGAGGACATACCCTAAATTTTACTGTTTTAATACAAGCTTGCATTAAAATCTGAAAATGAAATTTTACATTCGCCCATTTTCCCCCATAAAATATGTGATTTTAAATTTTGATATCATTTTGTTAGTTAGTTAGCAATCTCAAAAACTTTGTAATACACAATTTATATCATTTGAAAATATTTTATGATAGTTATACAGAGATACAGACCATCCTTCGATAACCTTGATCTTGATATATGTTGTTAAGGTCATTATCTTGAGTGTCTTCAATAAGTTTTAATTGCTTGTTATTCATTAAGAAGTTATTAACAAAAAAAAAGTTTGAAACAACATCTTATTTCTGCTGTATACAGAATAGCCCACATAAAGTATTATTAGCTAATATCTCTCAAAACATTTATCCTATGAAAAAGTTGTTCATGAGAAAGTTTCATATATTCGGGGTAAGTGAGGATGCTATTGTTCTATTGGTAATACCAATCTATTATGAAAATATTTTAATAATAAGAAAGACTAATTTATGATTTATTAAAATTAAAAGATAACATTGATTATTAATTATGATCTGCCATGATATTGTCACTGCCTGTGACGTATCGGATATCAGTAAATTGGCTTATGAATTCACATCTGGCGGCACCTCCGCAGACCACTGTATCAATGCCCTCTTAAGGATTTCGTATTTTTCTCTGCTTAGCGGATTGATAATTACATCTTTCATCTCCTTTGCCTATTTCAGCTCTATCCGTGACAAGGCGTAGATGTATCTCTCATGATCGTTTGTTACTCCGCATATTAAATTGGCTTTTAAGTTGTGCGAATAATTCCGATTCTTCTGACTATTATAGATGACGATATTCGGATCGTCACTCTGTTAATCTGTATGTCTTCTTCGCATCACGATAGTTGTATTATCGGAGTTAGACATCTTTGCAGATAGATTGCCCTTGATGTCCTTCTTGTTGACTTTCTTATCGGGGTCAATTATAGCAACATGGGTATCGTGATACAGTGAAGATGCAGCCGGCCATCACTATCGGCCTCTACTGCACGCCGAGTGCTTAAAGTACATTCGCAGTTGTCTGTTGCGCACCTTATGGCTGGGACGCTTGCCCGCATAAATGCAGACAATATTGATAACATGAGGCGAAGATAAGTTCAACAGCAAATCAGGTTCCATGGGATAGGATATAAAGAAATAGTTTTAGCTACAACAGGGCCGTAAAAAGCTCCGGTAAAGAGGATCCAGTCGAGGAATTCTGGCAGCCCTGACGACGCAAGTAGAAAGAATGGCCAAAAACTTAAATAAATACAGGACCAGGAATAGATTTCGAAATAGGTTTAAAGATAGGAAGCAATATACAATATGTTACTGCTACAGACGTTTTGAAATTGAAGCCTGCAAGTGCGAACAGCCATGTAAATACAAGAAGACGGAAAATCCCAGGTAGTAAACTATTATTTTGATATCGAGTTAGTTATTTTATTAAATTATTGACGTCATGTGACCTATTTAAGATGTAATAATGACATCATCTTTTTGACCAATTAATAATGTCGTTTATTTATGACGTCTTTACAATGTCATACTTAATGACGTTAAATAAATAGCCAATTGTCGGCGTACTAGTAATATTATTAGTAATCAATTAATAATGTATATATATTAATATATATATTATATTATATTAATAATTATATATTAATAACACGAAAATAATGATGTATTTTTTATGTCAATTTATGATATTGTATGAATGATAAGAAATATAAGAATTCACATCATTTTTATGATGTTTAAATATCAAAGAGTTTATTATGGTTCTTATTAGGTGTATAACTTTATTTAACCACTTACCGCTAAAGCCTATAGGAAAATGGCGGAAGCAAAGTTGTACACCTAATAAAATAAGGTGGAAATTACAAAAGTAATTCTAGTAAGAATTTACTAGAATAAAAACTTATAATTTCAACACCTAGCAAATTTGTTCATTTTTGTAATTTTCACTTCACTTCAGGAACTGCATAGATTCGTCATAAGGATAACTAATTAATGACGTTAAATAAATGATACCTTGTTGGGATAACGAGGGCACTCAATGATGGTAGCCGTTGACGATAGCCCTCGGTTATGTCGCCTGCATGTTACAGACAGGGTAACAGGCAAAAGATTTCTAATCGACACAGGATCCGATGTTAGTATCTTCCGGCATCGGAAACAAAGGGAAAGAGGAGACTAGCCCCTTACCAATTATATAACTGCCAATACTGATATCAACTGATTACTTACTGATAATGACATCATAGCCATCAGAGTTCGGACTCCGACAAGCATTTCCATGGAGATTCGATAACATCATCCAGCCGATTGCAGGAGAAGATTTCCTGACACATTATAATCTCTTGTCCGATATACGAAGAAAGAGATTAATAGACGGCAAGATAGGCCAAGTAAGAGGGTCGACAAGCATCACAGCAGTACCAACTATGAAAATAGTGGCGACACTATTTTCAAAATACGCCAGCTTAGCGAAGGAATACAGAGCAACAACGTGACGTAAAACACGGGACGGACATTATATAAAGACCATACAGGAATATAGACCTCAGAGATTGGTGCCAAACAAACTTAAGGCAGCTAAAGAATTCGAGCTAATGCGAGAAGGCATCATCCAGGCATCAAAGAGCCATTACCTCTGCACATAGTATCTAAGAGAGATGACGCATGGCGACCGTGTGGTGATTACAGGAAATTAAATGCGAGGACAGTATCAGACTGTTATCCAATTCCGCATTTAGAAGACTTCGCACAGACGTTACATAGAAAAAAAGTTTTTTTTTACACTAGACTTGAACATGTAATCGAGCATGTAATCGGATTCTTATATATCCAGAGGACATAGATTGCCATTACGACGTCATCCGGTATGTTCAAGTTCAAATATAGACTTGTGTCGTTTGGACTTTGGAATGCTGCGCAGAGATTTATCAACGGATATTATAAGATCTGAAAACTATTGTTATGCGTACATATACGACATATTGATAGCATCAGACACGCCGCAAGAACACAAGCGACATTTGAACGAAATATTCACACGTTTGGACAAACATTCTTGTCAACGCATCCAAATGTGTACTAAGAGCAGAACAAATCAGGTTCCTAGGATACGATGTTTCAGCCAAAGACACAAGTCCGCTGCAACAGAAAATAAAAGCAATAAGGAACTTCCCAAAATCATCAATCACAATTAAGCAACTACAATAATTCCTAGGGATGATCTATAAAAGGTTCATGCCAGGAACGTAAACTTAGGCCACACTTAATGATGCATTTAAAGGGAAAAACAAGGGGAAAACTCCAGTCGAGTGGACATCTGAACGCGAGAAGGCCTTTGTAAAGGTGAAGGAGAGCCTGACTTAAGCCAATGCTAGTACACAACGCAACGACAAAGTTAGTATCGAATGTGTCAGATATTAGGAGCCTTAGGAGCAATATTTCAATAACAGAGCAAGCAAAGTTGGCAACTGTTAGCGTTCTTGAATAAGAAGCTAAGTGATGCTCAAATGAAAACAGGGAACTTCTGACTTATGAGCTTTCATATACAGCAGTATCTCACATACACAGCAGTAAGACATTTCCGACACATGTTGGAAGGACGCCAATTCATTATTTTAACAGACAAGTCTCTGATTTTTACATTCAATCAAGATCCGCTACGCAGGTCTTTAAGACAGACCAGTTGGAATAATTCATAATCCAATTTACAGCCGATGTGCTAATATCGGCAAATACCTTGTTCCGAGTTGAAAGAATCTAGAGAGCAATAAATTTCGAGGAAGTGGCCAAGGTGCAACAAGATGACGCCGAACTTAAGACCATATTGGAGAATACACAAGAACACTCCGGCTAAAGAAAGTATCAGTCCCATAGTCAGAAGCTTTATTGCGACACAAGTGACAAGATCATATCTCACGCTTTCCGATGACAGGCGTTCCAATCGCTACATGATCTGGCCCACTTAGGAATAAAGACAACAGCAAAATTGATAGCAAGACGATTTGTTTGACCAAATATAGACAAGGACTGTAAGCAGTGAGAATGTGCACGAACATGCATACAGTGCCAAAAGGCAAAAATAACTAGGCACAACATCGATCGGAGATATAATCGAACTAACGAGAAGATTTGAACACATACATGTAGACTTGGTTGGACTGCTGCTTACACTGCAAATCTATAGTGTGTTATTTTAAAATACATATGTTATTTGACTGAAATACTTTTAATACATTTTTCGCCGTTTTAAATTACAACACGTTTTATTTCAACTCATTTTAATGTGTACCAAATTAAATATAAATAATTTATTTAATATAAGACATTTAAAACGTCCCTGATAGAAATTTAGATAAGGAGCTGCTTCTGTTTCCTTAGCGAAAAAAAAAATTTTTTATTATTATTACTTCAATTTATTATTTGCATACTTTTTTATCTATATTCTTATTAACTATAATTAATTATTAAAAAACGCATCGCATTGCCGGCAAGATTTGAACCTATAATTCCTAGAAGGTAGCCTAATACATTTACGCTGAGCTAATTGCATGCTTGATATCGAGTTATTACCAATGTTACTTATAAACCTCCTATTATAACCATTCTTAGTTTCATGTCTCTGCTGACAGTTTAATGTTATTAATATTAATTTGAGGAAATTACACGGAAATGAAATAATACGCTAATATTTATTAACTTAGTTAGGAAATGATAATGACAAAGCGATTGTCCTCAGTCTCGAGAGATCGTTCGATCGTGGCGGACATTTTCGTTTCGCTGCGATCTGAGTGTTTATTTGCATTGATCTGAGTGTTTATTTTTGTGCGTAAGTGTGGCCATGTTTGACTGTGCTATTTGTGTTTGTGTTCTAGTGTTTTCCTTTCCCAGTCTGTCCCATCCTTGTTACTGTTCTTTCCGTTGAGAAATGATTATCCCCGGCACCGGCACGATACTTATCAGTATCAGGCTGTGACAGATTTTCTAACCTCAATAGTTGTAAAATTAATATTTCAGGCTTACAGAGTAGAGTGATGCTTTTTTCTGTCAGATTCCTTCGTTTTATGAAAAAATACGTCGAGTAAGCCTAATTTTATTGATTTTTTTGTATAAAAATGAAAATTTGATAAGAAAAATGGTAATAATTTAGCTATTGTCACCACAAAAATCAATGAGATTACTTGATGTGGTTTTGTATAAAATGAAAGAATCTTAGATAGCAGAAAAAAGCGTTACTTTGTCCCGCGAGTCTAAGATATTAATCATTAAAGTTTACGACTATTCGGATTAGAAAATGTCTGTCAGCCACGAAATACTACGATGTGAACATGCGTGGCAGTTTACATTTTCATGTGAGGCGCGAGCCTAGATCTGTCATGGGCCATATAGACTATTTAATAAATTTTACCTTGAATGCTAAGCCATTTCCATACCAGATTTATATCAAGCGCAAGACTAAGCCTCTTATGGACAATGTCAGATTTTTTCAAGTGGATATGGCATGGCAACACCATGCTCATCATCACCAGTGAGGTAGAAGCTATTGTCGCTGGATATCGTACACATAGAGATAGCAATTGATGAGGCCTCCACGGCCTACCTGCTCAGCACGTGGAACAGCAGGCAGTGCAGGGACACGTCCCTTAGTTACCGTGCCTGCAGGGATATCTCCACTGTCAGTGACACTACTTGTCGCGATTTCTCCTCTGATGGCAACTCCACTGAAGATGATAGCGTGGACACAGATCATGGATAACGAATAAGAAACACTACCAAGGCTCCACCTTGTATTGTGGAGCGCCACACATATCGCCAGGGATGCCACCGATCTTACAGAGGAAAGATTCACCGTGCCAGAGGAGTTTTGCATACATCTGATTAGTTCTGATTTTCGTTATTAATTTTGAAAATTTCGAAAATGACTCGATTTGAAGTCGATGTGTTGCTGATGTTGAGAGAATGTGAGAAAAATTCTCAACGTTCAGCACAACTATTTTTTTAATGTGATTGCGATTATGGTGCGAAAAATCGCACATAGCACAGTTAAAGAACGAAAAGCAACTCCACTAATTAATGATGAACAGTGTCAACATTCTCACAGCAGCTGAAGTAAACCCACATGTCAGTGAACGCAAATTAACAAACATGTAGAGTTATTATATATCGATCTTTAATACAGGGAATATTGAAAAATCAAAATTTTCATCCATATCGTAATTTTAATTTTTGGAAGCTGATGTTCAGTTAATATTTTGCAAGTGAATGCGTGATACCATAGAAAATGATTTATTTTTATAAAATATTCTTTTTTCTAATGAAGAACAATTTATCAACACTGGACTTATTAATAGACACAATATTCTATTGATCGATTGAGAATCCTAAATAGCTCCGTACAGTTTCTTCACAATATCGTTGGTCACTAAATCTATGGAGTGGAATAATTGGCAATTGTAATTGTACTATACTTATTTGATGGTATTGTTATTACTGAATCCTATTGTGATCTATTGAGCAATTATCTTCCTCCACTTCTAGAAGAACCACTTAACGTGAGAAGAGAAATATACCAGGTGTACAAGTATGAAATGACGATTTGAGAAACAGATGGCGCATCAATGCAATGTGAAGTACAAAGATTTAACATTATACGCCATTTTATTGTACCATCAACAAATGTCAAACGCGCAAAGTGATTTGATTGAAAAGTGTTTGCATAGTATTGTATTGTTGTGTTTAATATGACGAAATTTGTACCAAATAAGAAGCATTCGCGGACTGCATTAATTTTTTGTTTTCATTTGAAGAAAACTACTGCGGAATCATACCGATTACTTGAAGAAGCTTATGGTGAACATGCTCCATCGCAAAAAAACGTGTGAACGATGGTTTCAGCGTTTCAAAATTGGAGATTTCGATGTTGCAGATAAGGAACACCGGAAAACTGCCCAAAAAGTAGGAAGACGTGGAATTGCAAGCATTGCTGGATGAAGATGATTCACAAACACAAAAATAACTCGCAGAGCAATTGAGCGTTAGTCAACAAGCTGTTCCCAATTGCCTACGAGAGATGGAAAAGATTCATGGGTGCCACATGAATTGAACGAGAGATAGATGGAGAAGCGCAAAAACACATGTGAAATTTTGCTCGAACGATACAGAAGAAAATCATTCTTACATTGTATCGTTACTGAAGATAAAAAGTGGATTTTTTGAGAATCCCAAGCGCAAAAAATCATGGGTAGACGTACCCAGGCGTACCATCCACATCAACCGCAAGACCAAATCACGAAGCAAGAAAACGATGCTCTGTGTTTGGTGGGACCAGAAGGATGTGGTCTATTATGAGCTATTGAAACCTGTTGCTATTGAAGCCTGAAGCGAAACGATTAATACCAAACGCTATCAACAATAATTGATCGATTTGAACCGTTTGCTGCTTAAAAAAACGACTAGAATACCAAAAGAGGCAACACAAGGTCATTTTTCTCCATGACAATGCTCCATCACATACGGCAAAAGCTGAGTGCTTCCAACATGTCCCAGTTCGGGCCACGGTGGAAGCATTCACCTGGGAAGTTCTACCCCATGCGGTTTACTCACCAGGCTTGGCTCCTTCCGATTACTACTTGTTTGTTGTCGATGGGTCACGCACTTGCTGAGCAGCGCTTTGGTTCGTACGAAGATGTGAAAAAATGACTCGATGAATGGTTCGCGACAAAAGGGGAAGATTTTTACTGGCGTAGTATCCACAAATTGCTCGAAAGAGCAATGGGAAAAATGTGTAACTAGCAATAGAGCATACTTTGAATAAATCTCTTTTTATCATTCTTCCGAATTTAACATGTTTTTTTTTGAGAAAAAAATCGTCATTTCATACTTATACACCTGGTAGTTTAAAATAGTGCTTCTCCTTATTTTTTTAGAATATGCGTATTCTTTTAAATAAAATATTTGAATAAGTTAAGGAGATCCTGTTTATGACCTTCTCATTCACCTGATCTTTTACTTTTGAACTATTTTTTATGAGGCTAATATAAAGAGAAAGTCATGTTTGAATCATCTACGATAAAAGAAGATTTAAAACGAAGAATGAAGCTTGTGCTAGAATGATCCTAGAAATGTTATTCAGAATTAAACAAAATTTTGTAGAAAGTATTAATAAGTAAATGTGAATGAATCGATAGATCAAGCATTTAATACAATAAGAAAGAACAAAAAAGTAATAAAATCTTTTATTTAATTTATGCTTTTATCATTAATTTGAAAGTATTCTACCTTAAAGTTTAAATGTTTATAACTTTTGATAGAAGCATTTTTGAAAAAAATGTTTCAGAAAAAAAAGTTTACTTTTTTTTCCCAGAAAGTTTTAGAATCCAAATATGTAACATTTTATAGGAGATTCCATTTGAAACTTTTATGCCCCTCCTGTCGTTCTTTAAAGGGAGAGAGCGTCAAGGGGATAAAAGATTTTTGTTTACATAGTTAAAAAAATTAAATATATGAAACTTTCTTGTGAACAACTTTTTGACAGGATTAATATTTTTAAAGTTAGCTTGTAACTTTATGGCCATCCTGTACAATATTAAAAACTATTCTATACCCATGAGAAAATGTCATTTCTGAGGATGTGCAATGATTCAAAGTAGCGTCTGCTCTTCGACCAATTAGAGTTTGCCCTCAAATGCCCCTAAAAATTAACATGGCTTCTTTCATGTATACATACAATTGTCAAAGAATATAATTGTATAAAAGAATAGAATTGTCAAGCATAGCTTGTCAATTCTATTCAAAGTCAAAGATATAATTGGTGAGGCTAGTTAATATTGAAGAAGAATGGATTGGTATATTAGTATTGTCTGTTTAATTGCAGAAATTTTAGCGTGTTGCATAAAATATTGTACTAGTCGTATGTTTTATAAGAAAACGAAAAATTTAAAATTTTTTCAATTTTCTAAGGAAGAAATTATTTATATGTCAGCAATGGCTTCAAATTAGTCAAAAAAAACAGAACTAGAATGAAAATTGATGCGAGTAAAGATGATATAATTAATTATTATAAACATTTGTTAGTTACAATATGTATATAGGGGAAGCCTGGGTAAAATGGATTGGATAAAGTAAATACCTTTTTTTGCTTATCTATCTGAGATTGTGCTGTTAGTCTCTAGCAGTTGAAGAAATGACCAATGACACTATGAAAGTACGAAATGACATATGATTGCGTTCGTTTGTTTTTAATAAAGATATATAGAAAAATTGAATGTTTTCTTGCGATTTTTCCTTAGATACATAGCTTAATTATTATCTGTAATTGTTCTTTAACCAGTGTGAATGATTTTTTATAAGAATTTTGTATCTTTAATCGTGTATTCAATGTTAAAATTTTTCGTTTGGTGCTTCAATTCTAACTTTTCCAAATTCGCGCCAGGTAGGTCCTTTGGGCAAAGCGGGTGGAGATAAAGCGGATGATCCATCCTCTTTACTCGGTATATGATTACAATGAAAATACTGGGAAAATACGGAGGGACAGACGATCTTTTGAGTGTAAGAAAAAGCATGTGTTTGTTTACATCTCATTTTTGTTTATTTTTTGCCACAATGCAATATGATGATTTGTTTATGACTGATCCAGTGCAATCACCAAATGGAGGCTGCATTACATATAAAGAATTTGATAGCTACTTTTGTGACGATTACCAAGACTGATTCTATAATAATTAAATTTCATTAGCATTGCTCGAGTCCATTCGCTTTGCTCAGGGTGGTCGGACAAAATGGATGATTTCTCTTTTTTTATGTTTTAACTAAAACGACGTATTAATGTTCAAGTTTTTAAAATTTTTTAAATTTTATTTCAAAGTTAAGTCCTTTAAAAGATTTATGAGAATAAAAATAGTTTCTGATCTCAATTTTAATTGTTTTTTCTTCTCAATCTTAATATGTTCGCGCTGCCCGGGCTTCCCCTATATTCCACAGATAAAGAATTTTTTGAAACGATTAAAAGTATTTTAGATTATTATAATAGATAAATTACCATCTATCTTTACTTGCCGATAATGTTATTTATTGTATAATAGCAACAATTTTTATATAAAGAAAATATGACGAACTATTACTAAAATAAGATATATTGCGAGAATCCTATAATGTGCCCTGTGCTATAAGTAGTGTCTAGTATTCTCAATAGTCTTAATAATAAAATCTAATTATTAATATAAGTTTATTAACATAAAAAATTGTTAAATATTAATGTTAATAAACTTATATATTAATAAACATTAATATTTGACTTTATGATTTATACTTACAGCACAGAGCATTTTTATAGAATTTTATAGAATAGAATATTTTTGAAATATGACATGCATGTTATTTCGGCAATAGTTCGTTATGTTTTTTTGATTGATATAAATTGTTGCTACTATACTTTGTTATATGTCTTATGGACAGTGAAGTAATTACGGTTGTGGTCAGTATTAATGATCAATTCAACTTAATTTCGAATATAAGTCTTTATTCCGAGCGCGCAAAATTTACACAACTTAACATGACGAGAGAACATGAGAGAAGTGTCCCTCATCTCTTTCGATCTCATATCTAGAGAAAAATTAATTGTTTTCGGCTATTTGAGAAGTCTTCGAAATCTAGGTTTTAAAATATATGTGATCTTTCGGTTTAGTTTCCTAGTGAGATGCAGTGCGTCTTATTTTCTTAGCGGGTTACAGCATGTGCAATATTGTGCAATACTTGACTGCAATGTCGGATTATTTGACACATGCTCCAATAACTAAATGCAATTTAAACACGTCGTTGATTATTACTCGCTTTTACTGCCGCTTTCATATTCGTCGATTTAACCGTCTCGTGTCTGTGTTATACTTTTTTTTCTGAGCAGATCTTCGAATTCATATATTACAAAATCAACAATTTCCCGAAAAGTAACGAAAGAGTAATGCATTATTTTTCTAAGGTAACGCTTTCAACTCTGCATATTGTTGTATTACATGTTTTTTTATGTATGCATATTCAGTCACACTTTATATTTAAAAATATAAACATAATAGAAAACGTCAAAGATTTTAGGTGTTTTAAATAACGATATATAATAACGATATATATTATCTATATATAATAACTATTATATATATATATAATAAATATATATATAATAACGATATATATTCTTTGTTGAGTCGAAATATTTAAGATGAGAAATAAAGAAGCTTCATATTTAAAGCTTCCTTAAATTTATTTTCAGATACTTTACGAATTATTTTATTGGCTATTGAGTATCTAAAGATATAGGACTTCGCACAAATTATATGAAAAAATGCTTTCGATCGAATTTTTGATGTTGTAGTTCTTGTCATTTTGAACAAGTGTCTCAATAGGTACAACTTGATCCTATGGCTAGTTTCAGAGATATAAACAGTCAAAGTGTCTTTTGAAAATACAATGAGCACTATATACGTGTATTATCGACTTCTTAGGATTTTGTTTTTATGTATGAGTTAAATACAATAATAACTATTATAATATAATAGTAATTATTAATAAATATATATATTAATAAATATAATTACAATTATGATCATAATTATAATTATAATTATATATTTGTCTAAAGTCACACTGTATCAATCTGAAAGCTCATAGTATGATTCCGGAAGTAAAATATTGAAATCATATACATTTTTCTGCTTTCAGTGTTGTCAATCTTGGATAACACTGAGAGCAGGAAAATACATATGCCTACGATAGTGTATTCACAGTAATACACCGAAAGAAAAAATTAGTTGAATATGGCATAGCATTTTTAATTGCTGCTGCAACCAATTAAAAATGCTATACCATATTTTATGCCTATCTAATTTGCTGCAATACTCATTTTTTTCATACCTAGCACTTCATCTTATTATTTTTGGTACATTTAACTACAGACTTATATATAAATAGACTGCTGATTTAAAGCGACAGAAAGAGATGAACCTGATTCTGAGCTATCCTTATTTTAATTCTCATATGCGTATGTATGCATTTTGTCTGTGAGTATGAATTTATCCATATAATTTATAAATAAAAGAACTCAATATCGCTGCCCAGTGCTGTCTTCAAATATACGAAATTGGTAGTTTATTTAGAAGTCTATGCATTCAACATATCATCTTAATTAATCGACTGAATTCTTATAAAATATTGATAAAAGCAAATAAACTGAAAAACATTCAGTTATTGTCGACTTCAATCTCATGCACACGCACAGTCACACACACGCATCCACGAATGAGATCAAATAAGACTGCCACGAGCATTTCCTGAGTAATGCTGAGAGCAGGAAAATATATATGACTATTTAATTCATATATATTAGAAACAGAGCCTTAAAGAGTCGATAATGATGTGTATGTAGTGCACATCGCATTTTCAACAGAGGACACTTTGATCATTTATATCTCTAAAACCAGCCATAGGATCAAGTTATGTCCATTGTGATTGACATTTGTTCACAATAACGAGAATTACAACGTATCAAAAATTCAGCTAATTCGACTGAAAACACTTTTTCATATGATTTATATGGTCTTTTAAGAAAGCCTTAAATATAAAGACAACACAGGCCGACAAAATTTAGGGGGGGAGGGGAGTCTTGTACTTTGAAACATGTTTTTGTAGGATTTTGATGTGCTGAAAATGACTACGTCCATTTTTTTCCATCATCCTCCATTTTTTAAATAATCCAAAAATAATTTTTTCCGGAAGTAACTTTTTATTCATTTTTTCCGGCTAAACAAAAAATGATATTGAGGACTGTTTTACGGCATTTAACTCAGAAATATTCCAACAATATTAAAAATATTTTCTCGATGCTTATAAAAATGTTTTATGTAAACCGCAAACAAAAACTTTGGAAAAATCGTAAAAAATCGAAAAAAATTGATAAATTTCGAAATTGTAGGTGAACAGTATTGATTTCATTAGTTGTATCAGGATACATTCAATTTAGCGGTGACCATGACCCGTGATCTTCACTCTCGCTCGCTGTAGACTTCTGAATCTTGATGGCAGGGGGGGGGGGGGAAGTTACCAATCAAAAATTGCTGAGAGGTCGCGCGACACCAATCAACGATCTCGGAGAAAACCTGCCACTGGTTCCGGGAATTTTTCTTTCCGCGTCTTTTTGCCTTATATATTGGGTTGTTCGGAAAGTTCGTGCCGATTTTTGGTAGATGGCGCAAGGACAGGTCTGAATATATCAGAACGATTGAAAACAAATGATATGCGTACATATCGTAAAAGACGGTATTTCAGGCTTGGAAAAAAATTTTGATAAAACTTGGAAAAAAAGTTGTGATACATTAATTTTTGTCAGTTTTATATGCCTTTGAATATAGAAGAGAACAAAGTGTATTTTAGGCATTTAATGCTTTTGTTTTACCGGAAAAGCAAAAATGCCACAAGCGGCAAACAAGATATGCGCTGTTTATGGCGAAGATGCTGTAGCTGAAATTGCGGAAGTGGTTTGCTAAGTTTAAAACTAGTGATTTCAACCTTGAAGATCAAGAATGCCCGTGTAAGACCTCCACCATAGATGAAGATCAGATTAAAACACTGATGAAACACTGACACTCGAGAATAACCCATGCTATATATGTAAATTAGCAGAAATGTTGAATATGTCAAAATCCACCATTCACGAGCATTTTATGAAGCTTGGCTAAACTGTTTTGATGTATGGGTTCCCCATACATACAATTTAACGGAGAAAAATCTGATGGATCGCATTTCCATTTGCAACTTGCTCTATAAACGCAACGAGGAGACATCATTTTTTGAAGCAAGTAATGATGACGGGGAATGAAAAATGGATCATTTACAATAATGCTGAGCGAAAAAGAAAGCGGAATGAACCACCTTTAGTCACTCCAAAAGCCGGTCTTCATCCAAAGAAAGCTTTGTGACTGGTGGGATTGGAAAGGAATTCTATATTATGAGCTTTTACCAAACAACGAGACGATAAATATATATAAATAATTAAATAAAAATATATAAATAATTCAGAGAAGTATTGTTCTCAATTAGAATTGAAGACAGCAATTGAACAAAAACGTCCAGAAATAGCGAATCGGAAGGGCGTCGTGTTTCATCAGGATGCGCGGCCTCATGTGTCTTTGATAACTCGACAAAAGTTGTTGGAGCTCGGTTGGGAAGTTCTACCCCATCCATCATATTCACCAGATCTCACGCCCTCTGATTTCTACTTACTTCGATCATTACAAAATTCTCTTAATGGAAAAAGCTTCAACTCTTTGGTCGAGATAAAAAATCACTTAGAAAAGTTTTTCGCTGAAAAACCTGAGAGATTCTGGAAGGACGGAATTTTCAAGTTGCTTGAAAGAGAAAGGGTGTAGAACAGAATGGAACCTATATAATTTAATAAATGTATACTAAAATTTAAATCTTCTGCGTTTCAATTTTCCTTCAAAATCGGCACGAATTTTCCGAACAACTCAATAGATCGAACGCGAATCGTATAGGTATGACCCGGCAAAACAAGCGGCTTTCATATACCAACAAAAATGCCTATAAAATATAAAATCAAATAATTCGAAAGAAAAAAATCGTAAAAAATATCTGACAATTTATATTTATAGTTGTATGTGTTTATTTTAAATCCTTTTTTGAAAAAAATTTAGATCAACAATTATGATTATAGTATAAGTAATATAAGTATATATTACATAGGCTGAAAAGTCCCGGGATTTTTAATGAAAACAAGCATTTTTTGGACAAAGTTATATTTATTCCTCAACATAGTTGCCTTCGAGGGCGATACACTTGATATAGCGATTTTCCAACATTTCGATGGCCTTTCTATAGTACGAAACGTCCAAGCCTTCGAAATACGCCTCGATTTCCGCGATGACTTCCTCATTCGATGTCAATCTCTTTCCCTGGAGCGCTTGAGGTTTGGAAACAGATAATAATCGCTGGGCCAAGTCTGGAGAATATGGTGGGTGAGCAACCAATTCGAATCGTAATTGGTCCAATTTGGCCATCGTTTTCAAGGGTGTGTGTGACGGTGCGTTATCGTGATGGTACAAAACGAAGGCGAAAGTAGCGCCACTTAAGCGTAGTTTGTACTTAACTGTAGTTTGTAAACAAATGAACGAAATGTCATGAAATTTCATACATAAACTAATGACAGATGAACCTCTCGAAATGAATCATGTTCATTTTCTAGTAGCGCCACGTATTGAAAAATCCCGGGACTTTTCAGCCCATGTAGTATAAGTAATCAGAGACAAAATCGATTTTTATGTACAGATTTTTTAAAAGTCTTGTCTTCCATATTTAGATCCATACTGGATCCGCCATTTTGAATTGCACATTTTTTTATTTAAAATTTGAAATCAGTTACCAAAAAAACTACACAACATGCTCCTGTATTGTGGCTATGTATCAGACTCGAGAAGATATCGCGCTGTAGGTAACATGTGATTTTGGCGCTTTAAATTCAATAACTTCTGAACAAATGATTGGAAATTAGTTTTTCAAAACAGAGTTTAAACTAGAAACATACAGTTATAAGTATAAATTGTCAGATTTGTACGATTTTTTTTTCAAATTATTTGGTTTTATATTTCAAAATTTGTCAATTTCATTTTTAAAAAATTTTTCTAAAATTTTTTGTTTGCGATTTGCATAATTTTTATAAACATCGAAAAAATATTTTTAGTATTGTTGGAACATTTCTGAGTTAAATGCCGCAAAAGAGACTATTATTTTTTGTTTAGCGAAAAAAATTAATAAGGAAATTATTTCCGGAAAAAACTGTTTTTGCGATTATTTAAAAAATAGAAGTTGATATAAAAAAATGGACAACATAGTCGTTTTTAGCGCATATCCTACGGAAAGATCTTTTAAAGTTCGAAGCCCAAGATCCCTCTTAAATTTTGTCGGCCTGTGTCAATACAGATAGATCAATACATTAGAGCACTATTAATAACCTGATCTTAGTATGGCATTTGAATCTCGTGAATCATTTGAGGTCAAATCAAAATGTGATTAGTTGCACCAGTATTTAATCATTACGACATTATACGCAATGGTACACCGTGGGAGCTTTTCAACAAGAAACACAGATGGCACGGTGCGGCACGGAATTAGAATTCGTATAAGAGTATAACCAATAGAAGCAAAATCGAAAACGCATCGAAACGTGCGCGCATCTTCAAATGTGAAGTGAAAAACTAAGGCTATGTTCCAAAATTTACTGTTAGTACTGAAAATGTGTAGTGCACGTAACTATAGATTTTCAGTATTTGTAAATTTTAGAACATAACCTGAAATGTAAAATTGAAATTGTACACTAAGAATTTCGATTCTTCTCAAAAATTTTTACAAATTTAGAAGTGATCACCTTTCTACATTAATGCTTACAGTCTGTGCGCAATTAATGATACTAAATCTTGTAATAAATCCGTGTACAACTAAATTTGACGGAAAAACGAAAAACCTGAATTTTCGGAAATTTTAAATAACTTTAGTATTTTATAGTTTAGTTTTTATTTCATATCTCTGGAAAATTTACATAATTGAAAATCTATAATTTTACATTATGTGCACTATAGATTTTTAGTACTGGCAATAAATTTTGAAACAACCATGCTACATCATCATGAACTTTCGTGATTTTCGTTCTCTCTACTCTCTAGGCTCGGTATTCCTAGAATGCGAGGAAATAGACATCGGTTTTGACAGATGTATATAAATATATTATTATGTATTATATGTATTATTTATTTATATTGTAATAGTTTAAGTTTAATACACATATGTTATAAGTTTATGTTTCGTATATGTTGTATACATCTCAAAATAAAAAAAAATATTGGATAGAAAATAAAACAAATATTTTTTATGTTTATGCATATTCATATATATTTATATATAATTAATATATTAATGTAATATAAATTAACATTTGCATTAATCATTATGTTATTTCGTGAGATTGTATGCCTATTATCGGCTTAATACGGCCTATTGAGTTGAATCTCAATCTAGAACATGTTTGATAGCTATTATGAAACATCATAATAATTATGCTATTCGTACAGACAATTTCGATGATCACATCTATCAGAAACCGATGAAGAATTGAATATTCTTCGTGAGTATCCTAAACTCCTTGGCTTACAGATCTCCTCGAATGTCAACTTTCGTCTTTGCGACATAGCCCAGTCAATAGACAAGTCTGTCGGAGAGAGGACTTAGTCCGTAGCACTACGAAAGTACGTATCATTACGAAAACTTTACGTGATAATGCGTTTATCTGAAAAATGTAATAAAAAGCAATTGTTTTTTATTTAATGCAATTCGAAACTTATAGGAAAAAGAAAATTTATTTGAAATGCCACGTTAGCATCCTGCTGAATAATATTTACATTTTCTCGCACTTCATGCCAAGATCCGTATTATCACTGTTTTTTTTCACGGAAGTAGGTATACTAGGCGGGTTCTAACCCAGGGGGGCTAGAGGGGAGCGCGGGGGATACTCGTAGGCGCGGGGGAGAAAGCGCGGGGAAGGAGGAGGGAAGGCTCCGGTCGGCTATCGCTGTTTATGTAAACATAGGACCCTGGTCGATGGATTACATAAACATGATGATGTTTCGCTATGTCTTTCATATTTTTCACCGCCACCTTCCCAAACATTTCACGTGACATTTTTTTTTCGTCACTCGCTGCCGCCGTCGTCGCCCTGCGTCCACTTCAAATGCGTTTTTGGGCCGCTGCTGCCGCAAACCCCGCGTTTATCCCAAAATGCGTTTCGGGCCGCAGCCGCAGACCCCGTGTCCATCCCAAAATGCGCCGCCGTATTATAACGCGAACAAGATGTTTTGTCTAGGTGACACATCATTGATATGTTCTCACAGTTCTTTTTTTCAAGGTCAGAAGTCGTCGATAACAATATTTTTTTTTAAGAAGAGATCGGCGATACGTCATCACTAGTGCGACCCCAATAAGAGATCGGTCACACGTCGTCACTACTGCGACCCCAATAAGAGATCGGTGACACGTCGTCACTACTGCGACCCAATAAGAGATCGGTGATACGTCGTCATTACTGCGACCCAATAGAGATGACAGATAATGAGACAAAGAAGTCACAAATGGAATATATAATGAG
>NW_012130093.1:2602171-2649333 GCF_000143395.1 Atta cephalotes | reverse complement strand
TCAAAAACGACATGTGGGAGATATTTACACTTAACGGCAATTACAAGTGGATCGACGAGCTGCCGCATCTCGTATCAGATTACAACGCGCGCAAACATCGGACTATCGGCATGCGTAACTCCCGCGATCGCCGAAAGACTCTTGGATACGGTGTACAGCGCGATAAAGACTGCTGGTCCGTCAAAATTTAAAATGGGTGATTCGGTACGCATGAGCACAAGTACAAGACGAATTTTGAGAAGAGTTACACACCAAATTGGACCACCGAGGTGTTTACAATCGTTAAGATATAGCGTACTAATCCTGTAACCAATCTACACGAGAATTATCGCGGAAAATCCGTCGCTGAAGTGTTTTACGAGCATGAGTGCATCGCGCTACTCATCCGGACGTGTATCTCATGGAGAAAATACTGCGCCGGAAAGGAAATAAGGTGTACGTCAAGTAGTTAGGATTCGATAGATCGCACAATTCATGGATACACAAAAACAATGTCATTTGATAAAATTTTGATTCGTGTATTTTTATTTCTACATATAAAAAACATATCAATATAAATATATAAATTATTTTTTTTTTATTATCCTTTCCATCTTCATTCTGGAATATACAGATATAAATGTACGATACATAAAATGTAAAATTGAAATACTAGTAGTATATAAATGTTAAAAACATACGATTATATGAAAGTATAACAATCGTAATACTAATAATAAATGTTACTACATAAAAGCATGTTAATAATATTTGTATAAATGTAAAAAAAAAGTGTAAATTACAATAAATAATACATAATAGTAACATATATTACAAAGGTATTTGCCAATGCCCCCACGGAAATGTCTCCGTCGAGTTCGGTACGACGTATCGTTTGTCATCATATGGACTCAGAGCGATTTTCGATTCGAATAACGTGTATACCTCGTGTATAATTTAGATCGTATACACGATTGACGGCGAGTCATTTCGATCTCTTCGTTCAAACATCGCGTGTAATCATCGAACGTTATCGTTCGCGCTACGACGTTATTCTTTACACCTTTCACCTTTTTAGTGTCCTTCTTGCTGTCCACTCTCACCGCGTACATCTTCGCTTTCAATCCATCGAATTCGGCTATTATCGCACCATTATTTTCGTTCTTCATCAGGCTGAGTACTTTTTTGTTCATGAGAGGCATACCGTACACGTTGTCTGCCGGATAATCGCTCGTGTCAAATCTAGCGATATCGTGTTTCATATTCTTGTAAACATCGTCGCATTCTATATGGTAAATGAGACTGTCCGTGTCGGTGTACATGATCTTGCATTTGTCGCGATACATCGGTGACATGTGGTACTCGTGGTGAAATTCGTACAAGCAGACTTTCGATATGTCGAGTATGCACATATCCACGTAAATCGGTTTGTCGAACTTTACCTCGAGTTTGCGTATTTCGACGACGATCAAATTTTCCGCAAAGACACTGCGGCTGTGAAAATTCGGTTTCGCAATCATTGCCTCCGCGCCGTACCGTCCGTCCCATTTTGTTATTAATTTTACATCAACATGAATGCGCACATTCTCCATGATCTTATCGAATACCGAATACCGCGTTGTTCATTAGTTTACACAAATTTTTTTCGAAATCGTTTTTTGCGCGCGATCTAAATTGTATATTGAGTTCATTGTAATCGCGGAGCCATGGAGATTGAGCGAATTGTAGCACCCGGTGGATCTTTGTTACGCGAAGACCGTGACGAGTACATTGCTGCAGGTTGCGATAGTGGATGACGTAACGCTGTTTATCGTACAACGTCGCTAGAAGTTTATCTTCGCGCTTGCCGGGCGGTTTATCGCGCGTTGGGCAGAAAAGTAGATCAGTGTGTCGGTCGTGTAGATGCTGTGAATACTCGACCTCGAAAATATAACCGGTGGATGAATCCGGAGCGATCGCACACACGTCAAAGTTCGCAGCGTCTTCGAACCATTGAAATTCGGCGTATGGCAAAGGTTGACATATCGCCCATGCGTACAAATTATTCACATTGTAGTACATTAAGTACGACGACGGTTTCGACGATAGATCGAACGAATGCATGTACTTGTTATTAGCTTGTGCGTATCTGCTGGATCATTGATTGAGACTATCGCGTATACCGCGCTCGATGAACATGATCATATCAATGTCGGTGAGCAATTCGAATCTTACATGTGTATATTTCAGCATGGCGTCCCACGTGAAACCTGGCAATGTATAATAATGCGCGGGATTGAGACAGTAACTCGTGATGCAACTATTGCGGAAATTTTCGAAAATGTCGGCTAATAACAAGACATTAGTTTTCAAGTACAAATCACTGTACTCGCCGAGCGTTCGAATGGAGAATCGCTGCCATATGTTCACAGCTTGAGCGTAATCGCTCTCGGATACGGTATTGCCTGTCAACGAACTGGAAAATAATTCGCGCGATGGTAAGCGCGTGTCTTGCAATTTTTCGACGCAGTCAATGTACTCGTACGGAAAGACACCTTTTCGTGTGAGAAGATCAAAATCCTCCGCGCTGAGCTTGCAAAATTCGGAATGTACAATTTTTAATTTATCTTTGTCGAGATACGACACCAATTTATCGAGGCTTGTATTTAGAAATTTGAAAGAATCAATGAATCTTAATTTTACACCATTTTTTTTCTGAAAATTCTTTACATTTATATCTTTGGTGCTATCGACATGTTTAGTGAATGAAATATATTTTTCCTTCGTTATCGATAGTACATCTACATGTCCATCGTACGCAGTAGCAATTTCCTTAATTATAAAATGGGCATCATAACCCGATAAATTGTGAAATACGATCGGAATATAGAACGAATTTTTATAATTTAAGTTACAATTTGAATGTGCTAGACCGCGCTATCTACTGGTGAGATGACAATGATCGCGAACTCGCGTATCGTCCGGCGCAAACGGTTTCTCGCAGATGTGACAACGCATCGCGCTACAGTACGCCTCCCATTGCTGTTTAGACAACGTTTCCACGGGCACGTTGGTGGGTACGATATTTTTCACGCGATATGCCAAATCGTTGAGTTGTTGCGCGAACCGTTATACAGCCTTCATCGCGACGGAAGTAATATGACGATAATGTGTCGTCGTACGCACATCGTACGTAATAGCCTATGCTAAGCGCTAATACGCGTACGATGACGCATCTTCCTTGTCGGATTCTGTCTTACGTAGAACGCATTCCAGGTCGGTGTAGACGATGAATGGAACGCGCTCCTTATTGCAGTGATTTCCAAATTCAAGCCACTTGTCGTCCTCGCTCGGCAGTCGAATGATGCACTCGTTGATCTTCTTGCAGTCCACTTCGTGCAATTGCAATTTTTCGCATGAACCGAAGTAATGGAGGCATCTGTAAATAATAGAGAAATTATTTTTCATTATTTCTTTTTTTACTGTTTTTTATTGGCTTTTCTTATACTTACCGGTCGCAGGAAAACTTCTTGTTCTTTTTCCTAGTAATTTGCGAACTCACGAGACGCGACAGATTCTTGATATACGCAAAGTGGCCAAGGTTGTCGTTGTGTGAATCTTGTAGATACAGGAGATTGACGTGCTTCTTCTTCTTGTCATCGATGAGCCGCAAAGGAAGGACTTGTTTATTCTCGATGCCGTATACATTGATCGATACATGTTCAACCGTTCCAATTTAGAAATGTCTTTGGATATTATTGGAAATTCGATATCCGTGAAATTCAACACTGTCATGTAATGCGGATAGGACGATTCTCGCTCCGTATACTTTTCAGCTGGGTATAGAGCGGCGACCATCGACCACGCGAAACATGCATTGTCCATCGTACGAACACTGATTACTGCTCGTTTCGCTATTTCTCGAAGCACTTCGATGTGACATCCCGCGCGCAGGAGATTAAGTTTGTTCACATTGATAGTCAAATTCAATATACGTAACAATGCCCACCCGCTGTCGCGTTCCTGGAACTCTTCGAGCGATGCTAGGATAGGCTGGATGACGTGCTGCTCATACCACGCGCGCAAATCGGTGTATCAGTATACCTCGCAGTTCTTTGTAACTATGCTCTTATTAGCACGTTTATCCTTCGTCGCGAACTAACCGTTGAATGCGGTGTTTACTTTTACACTACCGTATCTTTCTACAACGTCTCGCACTTGCTCTAGAACTACACTGCTAGCGTCTTTTAAAAACCGCTGCGGCTCGATGTGATTAGAGTTTATCACCGCACAAGTCAATATACGATTCTCGAACGCGGCGTCGATTTCTCGCCAGACAAGAGATCGTTCGTTGCTATTCACATACTCGCCACTCGCGTACTCGCCACCAATATGCACGAAACGTCGCTCCAATTGCGACTTTGCACCCGCGAGTCGCGCGATCCTCGCTACCGCGGATTGTCTGTGTCCAACAGCGAGGTGCGGACGCTTGGCACGACAAAGTTCTTCGAGCTGCTCGATGCACTCGTCGCAGCCACGCGAAACACTCCACCAGAGTAGCGACCTGGCCGCATTGCTCCAACAGTTCGCGTTCCACTCGCTCATGATTTTCCATGTCTTTTCTAGATCATTTTCCATGTCTTTTTTAGATCATGTCGCACTCTTCCACGGAGCACTTGCACATGATTCGTTTATACACGTTGCAACATCATGACATATCTAGAATACCATAACGTTCTAACACCTTTTCATTATGTTTGTTTGCGAAAGTGCAATGTTCGCTCTCAAAGCATTGTTCGTCGCATCTATTGAAAAACAGTTTTAATGCAAGATCGCGATCATGAAATTCCATCCATATATTGTCAATAATCAACAGTT
This sequence comes from Atta cephalotes, assembly GCF_000143395.1. Classification (NCBI taxonomy): domain Eukaryota; kingdom Metazoa; phylum Arthropoda; class Insecta; order Hymenoptera; family Formicidae; genus Atta; species Atta cephalotes. The sequence goes on along the minus strand of NW_012130093.1, from coordinate 2,644,497 downwards.
CAACACACTTTTCACTACCCGCGGGAATCTTAATGCACATGCATCAACCTTGGCTCTTATCTGCGATTTTCTTCGCCCAATAATAATCGTCCTTTATTACACTGACATTTCTATTCCACCAATGTCTCTTTTCATACTCATCGTCCTCGTAACATTTGTCTCGTAATGAGTACACTTTCTGTCGCGCGAGTAAAATCAGAAACGGGCTCTTTAATAACTATTCCATGTTTCTCATCACGTATACCTAATTCTCGATCGCATAAGAATTGATATTCGCACATCTGTGTCTCTTTTTTGCGGATTACCAAGAACATACAACACATCATCTACATTATTGTCTTCCCACATATTTTTCAGTACTGTTCACAATAGTTTTTTTTTTTAACGTGTGCAGAGTTGCACGAGAATATACTGTACAAAGGTTCTCTGCAATTCGTGCTTGACTTGCCGTCTAGCCTACCGAAAGAACCAATCTCATGCTCCCTGACATGATACATTCCTACATCGTTAATGTCATCTATACGAATCATGCATGCTGTGCATACAATTAAAGCACCACCCGTTGTATAATAATTGTAGATCACACAGTGCTTAGTACAAGCGTTCAACGTACGGATTTCCGAAGGCTGCACAAATTTTTCTACGCGATCAATTTCATACTCGCTCATATCACTAGCACATCCACTATCGTCGGATAGCACTATCGTCGGATAGCATTTCTTCATTCATGATTTTTGGTCCATTATATTCTCAAAGTCTACTTCCATTTCAAGCATTTCGAATACTTCGTCTCTGATATTCGCGAACTGTTCCGGATCCACGTTTCTAATATACTCGGCTACCTTAGCTATGTTCTCAACGTTTCTGATATTCTCGACTTCTACATCGTCCATTATGTTCCCAAATTCTATTTCCATTGCTTCAAATGACTTGTCTGCATTCACACCATCCATGCCCTCAACTTTTGCATGATGGTCAACCATACTTTTCGCATTATACTTATTGCGATTCGGTAATCTTTAAAGGCACTAACTGAGGTGCGGGGCGCTTATGATCCATTATATATTCCATTTGTGACTTCTTTGTCTCATTATCTGTCATCTCTATTGAGTCGCAGTAATGACGACGTGTCACCGATCTCTTCTTAGAAAAAAAATATTGTTATCGACGACTTCTGACCTTGAAAAAAAGAACTGTGAGAACACATCAATGATGTGTTACCTAGACGAAACATCTTGTTCGCGTTATAATGCGGCGGCGCATTTTGGGACGCTGGGTCTGCAGCAGCAGCGGCCCAAAACACATTTTGGAGTGGCCGCGGTGTCCGTGGCGGCGGCGACGGGTGACGAAAAAAAATGTCACGTAGAATGTTTGAGAGGGTGGCGGTGAAAAACATGAAAGGCATAGTGAAACATCATCATGTTTATATAATTCATCGACCGGGGTCCTATGTTTACATAAACAGCGATGTAACCGACCGGGGCCTTCCCTCCTCCTTCTCCGCGCCTTCCCTCCCGCGCCTACGAGTACTCCCCGCGCCGCGCGCTCTCCTCTACCCCCATGAATTAGTACCCGCTTAGTATACCTATTCACGGAGGTGTGGAATAAAAATACTAAAGTTATTTAAAACTATCGAAAATCCAAGATATTTTGTCTTTCTGTCAAATTTAGTTGTATACGGACGACAGCACGTTAGTCGTGTCGTTAATCGCGCACGGATTGTGAGCATTAATGTAGAAAGGTGATCACTTCTAAATTTCTAAAAGTTTTCGAGGGAAAGAATCAAAGTCATTCGTTGTACATAACAACAATAGGTGCATTTAATAGAACGCAATTATTTTATGAATGTCTGCTGAGATGAGACCATTCCTCTAGATCTAAAAATATAATTCAATCAGCGTGAAGAAAATTTCCAACAATTGCAAAATAAATGTTCTGCTGAACGAAGAGGGAGAGAGCCATTGATTTTATAATGAATAAATGAAAGAAGAATAACAACAAAGATAAATATAAATGTAGAATAAAATTTAAATTTGTTTAAAAATATAAATAGTAAATGAATGAGTTTAAAAATAGGATTTTAGGAGTATTAATTATCTTTTTGAGAGTATATATTTAATTTTTATTAAATATAATTTTATTATATAAATACATTATTATAGTATATATATATATATATAGTATATATATATATTTTGTTATTCCCGCGCGTCCGATTCACGAGATCGCAGATCTCTAGCAGACACATACACGCACTCCCGAATTGCCCAAATTAATAACATGACAGTTAAGAACGAGAACAAGAACATTTATTGCAGAGCAGAGAACACAAAGAAAACCGCGAAGATAGGATGGAGCAGATTGCGAGAGAACTTCTGTTCGCGTCGACAACTCACATCCAAATCCTGCCTTGTTAAACAGTTGACTGATTTGTTGTCTCGGTAATGCGTTCGGCTGCATAGATCACGGATGTCGGCAAGGCATGGGCATAACTCTGTCCTCCCTCTTGTAAATTGTCGTCTTGACAATCACAATTTGTTGAAGAACGTCAAACTTCTAAGGAATTCCGGACTCCCGACCAACTTCTTACTTCCTATTGCGTTGTTACCACAGTTTTCTGGAGCCCTGGTCCACTTGGGGTCCAATCCTTAAAACGAAGGCCTTCCCTTCTGAACAGGACACCTCTTCAGTTCCTTCTCGGAGAGTAGTTAATCCTCCAAAGGACGGAATCCGCTCGGGTTCTCTCTCCTCATCTTCATGAAGAGAATCTTAATCTTCTTGCCTCTTCTCTTGAGGCGTTCTTGTTTCTTCTTTTTTCAGAAAAAGGGGAGAAGAGTCTGGCTTCGTCTTAGTGCTTCTGCTCCCAATCCTCGCCTCGACATCTGTCCCGCGGAAAAACGGCTCAAAAATCGTGGGCGAGGCAATCTTTTTAAAAAAAAGATCTTTCGTTAAATGAATTCCTCACTGATGTTGCTCCATTCGATGGATTCCTCCAGACACTGCTTCTTCAGCTGGGCTCTTCACCGCTGTTGATATTGCAGCACGCCAGTAGTATACTATTCTTCACACCATTACTCTTTCTCACGACGAATCCACAAAAGTTGCAATACCAAACTAAGTCCAAACAGCATTCCTGTAACTCCCCTTCAAAAGAAATTCATTGAATTATATTTAAGTCTATCCTGAAAAAGATAGATATATTTAAGTCTATCCTCTAAGTTTTCCTCTAAGTTTATCCTGAAAGAATACTAAGTGATAAGATTATATTGATTATCAATATCACAAAAACATTGTTCGTTAACATAATAAATATTTTTCGGGGTTTTTTCCATTTCGAGTTCACTCCGCAGAGCTCGACTATCTCTTATTTATCAAACGGTCCGGACATTTCGATCGGAAAGGCCCCTCTTTACCAGTACTCCTTTCCACTTCCATTTCTTCTCTTATAATTCTTTTCTTTTTCAAATTTTGTAAATTTATTTTTATTAAATTTTCCTTTCTTTTCTTTATTAAGTTGATTTTCTTCCCCTTTATTGGTTACTAAAACTCTTTTCTTTCTTTTTCCTAAAATTAAAATTATTCTCTTTTTTATATTGACAACTATTTTCTTATTATATATTAATTTGATTGTTTTTCTTTCAATCGCAATTCTCAGAGATGTTGCCCCCTCTGACAGAAGCGCTCTCTTAACAAATCCATCGGATAAAGCGGAGACGAACTGCGCGCACGCGACTTTGTCGCGTATTAAATCAGAAAATTCAAAAGATATGCTAATTGAGATAGTCTTTCGATGTCCGAGCCAAAAGAAGCAATACTCTTTCCAAATTTCTGTTTACGATTTGTGAATTGAAAGTAATAATTCTGTAGCGATTGCGCTTCACCGAAACATAATTCTAATTTCAATTTTAACTCTGAAAAATCTAAATTCTCTAGGTTTTGTACACTTTCCAACACGCGCGCTTTTCTCCTCAAGCATGATGCTAAACGGCTTTCGTCTCCACTCTCCCAGCGGTTCGTACGAGTGATCAAATCAAATTCAAGCAAGGAATTCCCTCAGAGGAGCACTTCCGTCAAAAACGTGTCCGGCTTTAACTTAACGTTTATTTCCTCACGAAGCGAAACACGAGATTCCACGCGTATTCATATCATTTCCGTCGCCTGCAGAAAATTGCGTAATATTGTGAAGTGAAACACACGATTCAACGCGTTCTTGCGCGTTCGTGTCATTTCCCGCCACCTGATGAAAATCGTGTAATATCGCGATCGCGCGAGTTTACGGAAAGATTCTGTCTACAGATTTCCGTCAGAAGGACTTATCTGAGTGTTTCCGCTGCGAAATTCTTCCCGTAGCCGCTAGATCTCAGCGTCACATTGTCACAGTGACTCCATACAATCTGTCAGCGTCCGCTGATGTTCTTCACGCATCTGTCGCATCTCAGCGTTGTGTTGTCGTGAAGATTCTGCGTATTCGGCCCGCGCGTCCATTGCTCCTCCCATAAAACGCCCGAAGAGCGATTTTCGTAGGTAACACTTTCTGTGACATTCTCATGATTGACACAGCAGGAGATTGCTCTGTAACAATAATTCTCCTTTTCCGAGCAGTTGATTCCCGCACAGCACGCATTGAATGTCCAAGTGGACGAGTTCTCAACTGTTCGAACGCCCGCGCGTTCGATTCATGAGATCGCTCTAGTAGACGCGCACACGCATTCCCGAATCGCCGAAATAATAACACAGTTAAGAATTTATTGATGCAGAACAGAGAACACAGAGGACACCGCGAAGATGTAGGATGGAACAGATCGCGAGAGAACTTCCGTCGACAGCTCACATTCAAATCCGTCTGCCTTGTTATACAATTGACTGATTTGTTGTCTCGATAACGCGTTCAACGTTGCACAGATCACGGATATCGGCAAGGCATAACAAAGATAATTAATTAATTTACATCCAAAGTATTATTAGTGACTATAGAATTGCATAATAATACAAAGTAATAAATCAATATATCTTATATACACCTTCCGGTATATTCTGAAGCACGAATTCACTAAACACAGTTGGAATATTATCTTTTTTCAGCATACACTTGCCGTTTTGAGTCTTCGATTCAGTCCATATTTTCTGCATAAAATGCACCTAGAATAATATACAATATACATCGTTTAATAATTTATTTATATTTAAAAAATCACAGAAGTAAATTCTTGCTAAGCTCACGTAACATTGAATTATTAGACAGAGTCCAGTCTTGTTCTATGTTTTCAGCATAAATTTTTCATCTTTTAGAGTCTCGAGGAAAACGAAACATCTTAAAACATCTCTCCTTTTTGGCAGACTTTATGCAATAATTTGCTACAGCTAGGCATTGTAGCTCTAATGTGTAAAAAAAAAAATAGGTTAAGTTATAATGACTACACAAGAAATTCACATTTTTATTTCATTAAAAGAATATGTAATTTCACTGCAATCCATTTGCTACTCATCTCTCCTTAATTTGAATGATTCGCCGAATAAAATGAACAAACGAACAAATCAATAAACGAACAATTCACCTCTGTGAAAAACCTCTGACAGAAAACTTGCTCGAAACAGTGTAAATAGTATACACTGCATGTGCACTTACTGATAGTACTTACGGGTATGCAACTTCCACTTTTGCCTCAATTTGGACCAATCACCGATCGTTACTCTAGTGACTGTTAGTGACTCTTATTATAGATACTCTACGATGAATCATTGTATCCTTATTATTCGCCATTGTTAAAGGGATAGGATGATTGCCGGATGCACAGTGTCGCTTGTTAGAAAGCTCTCCTTGTCTTCTTACAGGATATCTTTGATATAAGATAGAAGCCGCATTGGGGACGTAGAATGGGTCAAGGGAAACAAAATATATCATATCATTTCTCATATCATTTTGAGATATTCGCTAATTTTTTAATTAAAAAAGGAAACATCTATGCCAATGTGTAGTGAAACCGCGAATTTATAACACAGCCCATCGCGTCTCACTCTCGGCAGCGCGCTGGGCCGTTCTAATTTGCACGGCGCAGTTTCACCACACATTGGCTTAAACATTTCCTTTTTTAATTCGAAAACTACAGAAAATATCTCAAAACGATGTGAGACTTTTTTGTTTCTTAATCCATTTTATATGTCCTTCTTTGCTTGAGACAAGGAGGAGGATCTCATGGAAGTTCATGTGGAAAGTCACGCACCCCTTGGTAAAGGGGAGGTGGAGTGAAACTCGCTTTGCGTGGAAAATCGGATGCTCCTTAGTAAAGGGAGGTAGAGTGAAACTCCCGCTTCTCGTAGAAAGTCATACGCTCCTAGATAGGAGGTGGGGTGGAAATATTTCTGCGATAATATTGCAGTAATACTATATTACATAGTAATATATCAATAATATATAAATATCGTAACAATAATAAATGTCCGTAAAAAATACATCGCAGGAATATTTCTGCAATATTGCTGCATTATGATATATTACAATAATTAATCCAGTTTTATTAATTGCTAAAGTATTATTGTTTAATATTACACTCTAAAGTACATATAATAAAGTCATGATAAAAAAAATTCGGAGGCCTAGAAAGCATTTTCAAAAAAGGTTTGAAATCTTCGGGAAATATGCCAACTCGATTTATGTATTTCTTCTTATAAGACTGCTGGACATTTTCTTCTTACGAGTAGCGTGTCCCTCTCGTGATTGATTCGCGCACGTATCTCTTCAGTACGAAATAGTGCAGCAATATTTCAATAATGCACAATGTTATCAATTGTAGCGATATTGCTGCATTATTAATGCAACTATAACATTTTATTGGAAATACATACTACAATATTGCAAAATTAAAAATAAAAGTTTAAAAAGATTATGAACCAAAAATAACAACGTAAATGCATAAATAAAAGAAACAAATATAATTATTATAATCTAAAGCAAATAACGAATAACAGAAGAGCTCGATCAGGTCATCCTCAATGTTATATAAATTTAAATATAACAGATAAACTAAATTAATGTACTAAAATTACGGATCAACTAATAAAATAATACAAAAAAACAAATAGCCATCTATAAAATCGCATCTTGTCGTGAATTTGATATTATGTCTGGAACAATAAAGCGTATAAGTTAGAAGTCAAGATCATAAAAGTCCATATCGGTATGCAAAAAATTCACAAGCATCGCAAATTAAAATTCATGTTAAAATCTATAAAAATAGTGAGAACAAAACATTACAATAACATAATATCTAAAGCAAACGAATAAATACAATGAAAACGCAATAAATTCAATGATATTGAATATGAAACAATGAAAGTCTGTCTGTAGATTAATATATATAAATTAGAACTTATAATTAAAGTTATCTTATAATTATAATGTTATAGTGTCCATTGATAAAAAAACTTCCATATCTGTATTAATACAAAATTACTTCTATCAAGAATATTTAGTTCGAACTTGGCAAAAGAATATAAAATTTGGAAGCAATATTGTGAAGAAATGTCTTTGTCGTCTGGCTGCGATACACAGAATGAAGGAAAAAGTGAGGGATTGAGAATATCCTTAAGAAAGGGAAACAAAAAGACAAAGGAGAAATGACTAAGAGAGGGAAAAAGATTGTATAATAGGAAGATAGGATTCGTGTAACGATTCAGATTCACTTTGCTTATTTAGACCTAGCTTTGCTTTTTAATATGAACCATTTCAGATACTAATCTTTTTTTATAAGAAAGTTTCTTATCAAGGATTTTTACATTGTTCCAAAATTGGTGATTACAATCAATACGATGGTTCGTAATAACAATTGGAGAACCCGTATTTGTCATGTTCTTGTAATTTAATTCTTAATTTTCTCTTTGTTTGACCCACATAACTAGCCTCGCAATCCTCACAAAATATTTTGTAAACCACTTCTTGATGTGATAAAACATCTAATTGGTCTTTATGTTCTTATTTAATGTGTTAGGAATTGAATAAGTTAACTTCAAATTCATTTTAAAAGCGATAGGCCTAAAACTTTCAGAAACATAAAGTATGAAGAAATATTTGTCTGCCGATATCTTATTTTTAGAAAAATAAGAAATATGAGAGTTTTTGTATTTATGAAAGTAAAAAAGGAGTCTGTTGTGAATTATGGCGAATATGAAATGGAGAGAATAAGATTCTCTAAAAAAGTGTGAACAACATCTATAAGATTATGCTCATGAAATTTTGGGTGAGACAATAATAAGATTTTATCTATTGCATCTATAATAACGCCCCTTTTATGATAAAGAGTGATGGGAATAAAAATTGAGAAATCTCTGAACATATAGGTTTCTGAAATTTATCAAACACAATTCTATTCTCCTCAACAATTTGAGGAGAATATGATAGTCGTGTTTAAAAAATTCAACATTGAGGATGACCCAATCGAGCTCGAAACGACGTCTGTTATTTGTTATTTGCTTTATCATGATAATTATATTTGTTTCCTTTATTGACGCGTTTACATTATTGTTTTTTGGTTTATAACCTTTCTAAACTTTTATTTTTAATTTTTATTATTGAACCATATGATGTATTTTAATATTGCAAAAAATATTGTAATTTTAATTTTGTAGAAAATATTGCATTATATTATTATATTACAATCCAATAAGTAAATATGCAGCCCCGCTACGAAAGAGATATACATTCCGTAAGGAGAAAATATCCAGAAGTTCTTATAAGAAGTAAATGAGTACTCCCTCTTATAAATCGAGTAGATGAATCTCCTGGAGATTCTTAAATCATTTTGGATGTGCTTTCTAAGCCCCCGAAATATTTTTTGATCATAACTTTATTATATTTATTATTTATTATATTTATTATTTGGATAATGCTAAGCACAATAATATATTAACAATTAGTAAAAATGGAATAATTATTGAAATATTGCATAATTTTATAGCAACATGTATGCAATATTTCTCTAAATATACTCTACTGAATCGTAATACTGCAACAATAAATTGCAATATTTTCTATAAAATATTCTTCAATACTGCAATATATTCTATAAAATATAAAAATTTTATTGTAATATTATATATACAAGCAATACTGCTGCAATTTTTGTAATATTGCGCACTATTAAAATATTAAAATATTGCAATATTTCGTATAGTTGGAATAGTCATATTTAAATCCTTTATATCTCAAAGAGATTGTATTGTTTAAACTAACATTTTAATTTTTCTAAATCTTCGTTACTATCGTATTTTGAACGGCGAATATTGGAATACTGACTTGTAAATATATATATATTTCAATGATGTATTATTTGTCACGCGCATAATAAATAAATCAAGAAAAAAATATTCAATATTGAAGAAAAAAATTGTAAATGAATATTAAATATAATTACTATAGGTACAAATACAACAAGATATAAGATACAATACAGCTTATTTGTATCCATTGCGAGTTATGTTTAATCCATATTCCTAATTTTTTAATATTTAATATTTAGTAAATAATCAAAACATAGTATTTATATCTTAGAAGGATGGCACTACGATAAAATGCATTATAATATTCCAACACTATTGTAGTAATAATGCAATGTGATAAACTGCAATATAACAATTGAACGATATTGCTGTAATATTACAATGCAATATACCATATTGTAACTACGAATGAAATTGCGGTAATGTTACAATGTTTAATCAAATGCTATTTAATCCGCCAAGTTGATCCATTATTTTACATTAATTCAGAAAACGTTCATAACTTGATGAAGAAAAATAATAAAATTTGTTTTAAAGGTGAAAATTCGCTCTTTAGAGTGGCATTTACGAAATTGAAGAATATTTTCGTTTGGCCACAAAAAATGATAAATACGGCAAAAAATGTTGTTTTTGGCTCATATTACTCAATTTATTTCATCTCTGATGTGATGAGCATCTTTCGCTTTCGGCGGATTTAGATTTAGCGACCTTACATCTAAGAACTGTCCAAGAAAAAAACCTTCCCACATAAAAACTCACATATCCTCCACCACTTTTCAAACCGATTTTCAAAAGCAAACCCATTTTAAAAATGTCTTTTAATTACAATTAAAACTATATTTAAAAAAATTCTTAATAATTACTTTTGACAAAAATTTTTAATTTTTTCTGGAATCCCCTCCATTTTTATGATGGTCTCAGTCACTTCCTCGGATGCCTTCTTTCTTCGCTGTTTTTGAACTCTGAAAACCCGTTTTCCTTCCAGATCCTTCTTTACGGTTGATAATTAAGTCTTCCTTGAAACACCTAATGACTATTGACACCGTTTTCTTCCTCCCGCCTTCCGCGCGATTTTGATGAAACTCCATTCCGGGTGTTCTTGAAAAATTTTGATTATGGATTTGCGTGTTTCTATTTCACTTGCCATTTTGCAACTGAGAACAAAGCGATTACGAAACTGTTTCAATCGTTTCTTACATTCATTGCAAAGCCTACTAAATTAAAAAAATTTTTTTTTAAAGTGGTTTGGAGGATATATGAGTTTTTATGTGGGAAGGTTTTTTTCTTAGACAATCCTTATTAAGAAATAGCCCTAATCACCGCAATTTTTTTGTTGGATTGTGTAATTAATCATTTTATGATTTGAATTTACCATTTAATTTTTAATTTACTGCCATATTTAGCTATCCTAGAGATCTTCAAGTAAAAGTCTGGCCATGGGACAAATATGGCGGAAATACTTCGCTTCATATTACAGAGAATATAGTATATGAATGGCGGCAACATTTGGCTCTGTATTGCAGGATATATAGAATCATAATCTGATCTAAGATTATTACCCGTAATTACGTGCTATTATCCATAGTAAAAAATCTCATCATCAGGCAAAACTTGTAAAAGAATTTATTAGTAACAAAAAAAATAATTGTGTGTCCGATTGTAATAATTCACAAGTGATAAAGGATTTTCTGTAAAAAGTTCCACCATATTTGTCTAATTCAAGATTGTCCTATCAGAATGCAATTGAGAGTGGCCAGATTCTTTCTTGAGAGTCTAAGTTACCCCAAAAAAGACCTTTAAAAATAATTAAACTAAATATATTGAATTAGAAAAAAAGCTATATTTTTGCTATATTTTTATTTATGTGAGTTTCATAATTTTTACATATAAAAATTTTCTTTATAGATCTGTAGCGTGCCCAAAAAAATTTAAGCAAATTTTCAACTATCTACCGTGAAAGTTTGAAATTTTCTCTACAAAATCGTTTTTTAAAAATGTTCCATGAAAAATGTTTCTTTTTGTTCCTGAGTTACTCAAAAGAAACATGCTGACTTTATTGCTCGTAACTCCATTAAAAATACGGATTCTTAAAACTGAAATATTGCTCAAGATGTAATTGTCAATTTAAAAAAAATAGATTATATGGGTTACTAAAAAAGTTCTTTTACCAATTTGTAAAAAGGGACTTTTTCCCTAATCCAATATTTCTCTTCGCAAATTGGACATAAAAGGATTAATTTTATTTATCGAGTTTTGCTTAATTACTTCATTAAATATATAGTGATGTTATAAATGAAACAAAAATGATAACTGAAATATACGGCAATAAAAATTCCTGCTATGATGTTTATAATTGGTGCATATCATTACGATTTTTTGAAATTAGAAAATTCCTGGAATTCACTTCCTTCTTTCCATTTAGAAATACTAATGTCTGCTTTAAGCAGAAAAAACAATTTTGCAAATATTATATAAAATTTTTTAATATGATTGGTCTTGCTGTTAGTTCACTGATTTAAATGTATAAATCAATCATGTTCAAGTATTTTACAATAAAGTTGCAAAGCTGCTTTTTCTGCTGATTACCAATGAATATATCAATGTATTATGTTGCATGATTTCATTATAATATAATATAATAATAACTAACTTACTCCTCTTTTCGAAATTTAATTGTCCCACGTGTAATTTAATTCCCTCTGTTGTTAAATATGTGATATTAATATTCGAGATGTTAAACATGTATGTTTAACGAGCTTTGTTGTTTGTTTAGCTTCATATAAAAATAATAAAATTCTATTTTCCTGTCTCGTCACTCTAATAAAACGTAGACAATTAACACGGACAATTAACTGCAGATTCGGCGTGGTGTGTGCCTTTGTGACAAACGAGTACATGCAGGAGGGAACCAAAGAGCTTCCGTGTAAAGCCAAGACAAGTCTGAAAGACGTCAAGCTCTACTTGACTACCACGAAGTTAGAGATTGACAATTTGCTCAAGACCAATCCCGAGGAACTTGAAGTTACGCTCAACAATATCCTGCAGGCCAGTGGAAAAATCGTTACCGAACAACTAGCGGAATATTCTCACGCCGTCTCCCTGACAAATCTGAATGACATCGTTGCTGGCTTAGAGTCGATCAGAGAAGATCTGAGATTGATGAATAAAATAACGCAAGAATTAAGGATAAATGCCAGTCAATTGGACATTGGTACGCAACCTGTTTTTCTAAATTCTCTAAGTTCATCGGAACTAAAAAAAAAATCACTTAATGTAATATTTTTTCTTCCTTGCAAAAAAAGAGAAAAAAAATTGTACATAGTAAACTGCAAAAAATTAAATTACTCTTTTCACGTGTCCGAAGCAAATTTATTTAAATTTAGAAGATCTAAAATATGTTTGATCTAATTATTCTTTCGATCTCTATATTCCTAGATAGCAAGTTGTCATTATTTTGATGTCGATAGTTGGTTACTTTAAATTATTGATGTTATATGATCTATTTAAGACATTATGTGATCTATGTAATAGATCTATATAATAATCTTTTATCATCATCTTTTTGACCAATTAATGATTTATTTATAACGTCTTTACAATGTCATACTTAATGATCAAATAAATGATCAATTGTCGTATTAGTAACATTATTAGTGATCAATTAATAATGTCATACATTTATTCCATAATAACATGAAAATAATGATGTATTTTTATGTTAGTTTATGACATTGTGTGAATGATAAGAAATATAAGAATCCATTTTTATGATGTTTAGTCGTCAAGAAGCTTATTATGGTTCTTAAAATGAGATGGAAATTATAAAAATAATTGAACTAGAATATTTATAATTTCAATACCTAGCAAATTTGTTCATTTTTGTAATTTTTATTTCGTCTCCGAACCGTATAAATTCGTATAAGAATAATTAATTAATGATGTCAAATGGACGAACATTTTGTCATCGTTAATAACACGAAAAAAATAATATATTTTTGACATCGACTTCTGACATTATGTATCTATGACAAATCCATGATCTTTTTACTATGTTTGGACGTCATATTCGTCATAAGAATAATTAATTAATACGTTAAATAAACGGCATCTTGCTACATAGATTGTGAACTTTTATAGATATTTATCTATTACTTTTCTAGAAAAAGCATGAAAAAAATTCTTAACTCTATCATAAAGTTTGCTTCATACGTTAAATACGAAATTTTATACGTTAAATACGAAAATTATACTATAATAGATCAATTTTTTATATTTCCTGTAACTTGTTCACTTAAAATACCGTTGTTTTTAATGATATGAGAAAATATCACAAGGGATTTTCGATTCGAAAAGGCATATATTGGGCATATATTGTCCGAAAAGTTCGTGCCGATTAAAATTTAAATTTTAGTATACATTTATTAAATTAAAATTTTCTGCGTTTCAATTTTCCTTCAACATCGGTACAAACTTTCCGGACGACCCAATATTATGATGGACAGAAATTTTTCTCAGTCATTTTTTTTAGACTTCAAGATCACCTCCACTTTTTTAAATGGAATTATATGATTTTTTTTATTATATGATTCTTCTATTTATTCTGCTTATAAAAGCATAATATTAAGGTAATGATATCAAAAAATCAATAGTTTACGAGATTTTTTTATTTATATTTTATTCTGATATATTGACATAAAATATTAAAGGACTCATAAATTATTAATTTTTTTATAATTGTACTTTAATACTTTTGTGAACAGACGAGTTATTTAACATTTTATGTCAATATATCAAAATAAGGTAAAAAGATCTCATAAATTATTGGTTTTTTGTATCATTATCTTAATACTTTTATATTCAGATTAATTAGAGGAATATTGTGTAGAAAATCATACAATTCCACTTAAAAAAGAGCAGGTGATCTTGAAGTCTCAAAAAACATGACTTTGAGAAAATTTTTTTCATCATAATAAAATTTTTTTGCTCATCATAATATGTGTCTCTTTGAATCGAATAAGATCTCTTGTAGTATTTTCTCGTATCATCAAAAATAATAGAAATATTTTAAATGATCAAGTTACAGAAAACACCTTGTATAAAAATTTTAATGAATATTTATAAATACAGTAGGAAAGCAAGGAGGATTCTAGATTATGTGTTAGTGCGTATATGTATATGCGGTGTGCGTGTGTGCGTGTAAGAGAGAGATCAGGAAGGAGGTAGTGCATCGCTAACGCTGGGTTCGAGAGGCAAAAGAGGAGAAGCGCATCACCAGGATCCATGGGAGAGAGGAAAGGTTTTGTTCTTTCTCTTTCCCATCCGTTGCCATTTTCTTTCTAATTCATCCACTCTCTCTCCCATCCATTGTACTGCATTCATGCAGTTCTTTCTCCCACTCGTTGCGACCCTATACTTATCATCTTATTCGCACGCCGTTTCTTCTTTCTATTGTATTCTCTCCCACATTCTCTTCTCGCACGCGATTTTATAGATATGATATTTATTTTATGATTTTTTTAATGAAAAATTTTTATGCCTTAGCAATAATTTTAATTTATCAACTAATTATAATATTTTTAAATATTATATTATGAATAATCAAGTGCATTTTTTTACTCAATACAAAGTATTGAGTAAAATATTGATATAACTGACTTACTCAATACAAAGTACGAAAAAGGAAAGGTGGAAAGAAAAGGGAAAAGGTTTTAAAAAGAATTTTTTTTTAAATATGTATTATTTATCATATAACATGTACAATATAATCTAAACCAGAGTATTGTGTGGACGTGTATTCTTCCTCAGGTAAATAAAAGGATGTTTGCTTTAATTCTTTATAGCGAAAAATCTTATCTTCTATAAATGTAGCATAGAGGCGAACGTCTTTAACGCCCTATGCTGGAATTTGCTTTTACACCTCTATAAGGATTACATCCTCATAAGGATTGCTAAGTCTCTGAAGCACCCGCCAATGGCAATGAATTAACAACTAAAGGAATTTGCATAACACAGAAATACGAATATAAATTTCATATTTTCTTTTGTAATAATATATTTGATACTTAATGTAACATATTATATTATATTTTTTAGCTTTAATTTTTGAATATATTCTGATTATGTCTTCAATTGTTATATCAAGACTTGTAATCAAGATTATGTAATCATACAATTCCAAACTATTCGCCAATTTTTTTTCAATTTTTTTTTTGATATCATAGCTAAATTACATGACCGCATCTACGTCATTGTATTTCTCAAATAATTCTTTATTTTTAATTTTTAAAAAGATCTGTAGTTGTCACAGACATTGGCACAGTTAATAAGATTTGTAACGCTATTGCTAAATTTGAAAATATTTCCAGAAAATCATTTAGTTAATTTATTTAAAATATCAAGTAAGGTAGATTAACATCGCGAAACTTGCATTGCAAAATAAATCAACCTTATTAATAAAGCTAAGTAACATTAAGAGGCTCTGCTTTATTGAATTGACATTTTATTCATTTAACCTATTCTACGTGTCTCTCAAGATACAGTGCCAACCTGTCTATATGTATAATTTTATTTTTATGTTTGTTCTTGCGAATATAATACATAATATCACTAAGCTTCCTTATACAAAATAAAGACCTTCCCAGCTACTCTGCAATTTAGAAGCTTTTCTTCTCACCCTTTGAAGATTGTACAATTAAATTTTGATCTATTTCAAAAATGAAATGCCTAGCTTTTTGGTCATACTAGATCTTGATTTGAGAGGACTTAATATCAATATGTTTCCTGATTTGATCGTGAACTTCCAACTTTTTTTTATTCTACTTAAATAATCGTTCGTTGAACTCTCTATTATGGGGATTCCCTCGAAGTAAGTGAAACGGGAAGCCCAGATCTTGAACGAAGTACAATTTCTGGCGTTACACTAGTGGTCTCGTGTTTGGAAAACCTATATATCAACAGATACATTCCAACGATCCCAATCTTTTTGATTTTTATCAATGAATTTCGCCAAATAACTTAAAATTATCTGATGTTGACGCTCCATTTGATTCGACTGGAGACAGAGCAGACGTTCTCGTTTTCTTAATTCCGAGCAATTGCGATAGCTTCCGAAAAATCCTAGATTCGAAATTTCTCTTTTGATCTGTGTGAACTTCTAATGGAATCCCATATCTTAAGATAATCTGATTCAAGAAGATCTCTGCAATAGTCTTTGCTCTGATATTCTTTAAAGGGAAGGAACCTCTACCCTCTATTTAGTGAAGCAATCTACAATAACTAATAAATATTTATTTCCTGAAAGGATTGTCGGGAGTGAACCAAGCACGTCCATTTGAACTTTCCCAAATGGAGCTCTAACATTGTAAATTTTAAGCGGAGATGTTCCTTTTCCCATCAGACCTTTTCGAGCAACAGATTTTATACGTTCTACACCAAGCTTTCTCGTCCTGTTTATAAGAAGCTCAGTAAAATCTTTTACGAATCTTCTCCAGAGTTTTATTAACCCCGAAATGTCGCGATGAAGAATCACGAATTTTTTCTAATATTTCCTGAACTCGCTTCTTAGGAACGACTAATTGGACAACGATGCTTTTTAGATTCGGAGCCTTCCACGTTTAGAGTACATCATCCTTGATCTTCAAGAAATCCCAGGGACCAGTATATTTTTGCGGGCACTTCCTTCGATGCAATCTTTTGCCAAGATGGCCGGATCCCAACCTTTTTTGACCTTGAAGAATGATTGAAATGTCAGGATCTTCCAATTGTTTCCAAGTTCACCTCCGACTAGACTATCCATGCAACAGCATTTTCCGCTTTTGAAGCTTCCTTTACTTCTACTCTTGCACAATACTGAAAACCTTTACGGTAAATTATTTCGAAGTCATATTGCTGGAGCTTCTCTATTCAGCATATCAATTGGCTTTCCAAATCCTTGAAAGACATTAACCGCTGCAACATATGATTCGTTTGTATTAAAAATTTCTGACCGTACAAATAATGGAACAATTTAATCAATTCAACTAGTGACAAAAGTTCGCGTTGCGTGACACAATAATTCCTCTCGGCTTTATTTAAAACACGGCTAAAATAAGAAATAATTTTTTCTTTCCCATCTTGTCTTTGCGACAAGAATGCGCCGATTCCATCTGCGCCGAATGCATTTGTGTTGAGAATGAGCTCTCCCTCCTCTTTGGGAAAAGAGAGAATTGATGAGGAGATAAGAGTTTCAAACTGCTATTAAAACTGCTTTCATATTGCTCATCCCAGACAAATTTCGATTGATTTTCTGCAAGAGCATAGAAAGGCTTTGCTAATAAAAAAATCCTTTCACAAATTTACGATAATACGCATAATCCCAAAAAGCTTCGCAGATATTTTTTATTTCGTGGAATAGGCTACTCTTTAAATAGCAATAATTTTATTGTTGTCCATGGAAATCTGCAACTGAAATTGAGACTGTAAGTATTTTATTTCTCAACTAAAAGAAAGTACAAAGTTTTAGAATTAATTTTTAAATTTATTTCTCGCATATGGCCCAAAACTTTTCTTAAATTTTCGGTCATTTTTTCAAAGCTCTTACCAAAAATAATAACGTCATCTAAATACATTAAACAACTTTTTAAGAGAAATTTTTGTAAGATTTGCTCTATTACTCGCTCAAATATCATTGGAGCATTACACAAACCGAAGGGCATCATCCTAAATTGCCATAACTCGTTTCCAATAGAAAATGTCATCTTTTCTTTATTCTCTGACCGAATTTTAATTTGTCAGTATTCGTTTTTTAAATCTAATGCAGAATACCAAGAGTTATCTGTGATTGATATTGAAGTGAAGATATCATTTATTCTGGGCAAGGGATAAGAATCTTTGGTAGTAACATTATTTAGCTTACGATAATCAATATAAAATCTTATTGTCCCATTCTTTTTCCTTACTAATACAGTTAGGAACATCCAAGGATTTCTCAATTACACTTTGATTTCTTATGTCCTCAATAATTTTATTGGCTTCCTTAAATTAATAGGAATTCGACGAGGAACCTGTTTAATGGGGAGAGAATCTTTTACATTAATTACATGTTCTCCAACTTCACAATTTCCAGCAACAATTTCCTCAGCAAATATATCACGAAATTTAATAAGAAGTTTTGCAAAGAACTTCTTCTGTGATTGATTTAAATATTTAGAATCTTTCTTAAAGAGACATATCTCAAATTCGATTGAAATTAAAAGACTCTTCTACTCGACAACATTGAATATTATTTTTCTCTATTTCTTTCCGACTATGAAAAAAATAGACTCGAAGATATTTCCCAAATTAATTTTTTCAAGAAAATCAACACCAAAAATGCAATCATCGTAAACTTTTGCAACTAATATTGGAATATCAACTAAATAATTCCCAAGTTGAACTTTTGTATACATTTTATAATTAATTACAATTTTTTCCCCGGTGAGATATTTTAAATTACAATTATTTATTTTAATTTAAAATTCATCCAATCCCATCAAATTATCATTTAAAATAGAGATATCAGAGTCCATGTCAATTTTAAATATACAATGCTTATTATTTACTTCCCTTTAAAACAGAAATTTATTGAATTATATTTAAGTTTATTTATGAAAGAACGTCGATTGGAAACAAGATACAATTACATCGATTATCAATATCACAAGAATATTTACTCATTAATGCAATAAATATTTTTCGAGAGTCTTTTCATCTCAATCGAGCTCATCCCCCCCCTCCCCCGCAGAGCTCGACTATTCTTTGTTTACCGAATCGTCGGACCGGAAATGCTTCTATTTGCTACTCCTTTTCATTTCTTGCTTTCTTTTACTTCTTTCCTTTTTCAAATTTTGTAAATTTATTTCTATTTTCTCTTCTTTTCTTTATTGGCTTGATTCTCTTCCTCATCGGAGTTGCCAAAATTCGTTTCTTTTTTTTCTCAAAATAAAAATTATTCTCTTTCTTATATTGAAAACTATTCTCTTGTGTTAATTTTATTGCTTTTGTTCTCTCAATCGCAACTTTCAGAGATGTTATTCCCTCTAATTGAAGCGCCCTCTTTACAAATACGTCGAAACGTCGTAAAGTGGAGAACTGTGCGCATACGATTTTGTTGTGTATTAAATCAGAACCTTCAGAATACGCCAATTGAGATAATCTTTCGATATCTGAACTGAAAGAAGTAATTCTTTTTCCAAATTTTTGCTTACAATTCATAAATTGAGAATAATAATTCTGTTTGCGTTTCACCAAGCGATTGCGTTTTACCAAAGTGTAACTTTAATCTCCATTTCAATTTCAAAAAATTCTCTAAATTTTGCTTTCCAATGCTTTATAGGTACGGATAGAAACATAATCGTAAATTGCGGATAGATTATACTCATTGATAACATTTGCTCAAACGCAAATAGAAATCGATAGGTCATGTATCCGCAAATACAATCACAATTCGGAACATTTAAAAGTGTGCAATTATAGATAAATTTTGTGCGCGACAATGCGCTGTGACAGTTTCACGCTCATATATCGACTGTTTGCCAATGCATAAATTACGATATAATACGCAAATTCTTATAGATATGGATGAAAACACAAACGTAAATTACGAATAGATTCCAGTACTTAGACCACGCAACGCAAACACAGACCGATATATCCTATATTTGCAAATACGAATGTATAGCAGTATTCTGCATGTGCAAACAGAACCTGATTAATTTTTTGTCGTAAAATGCAGGTGTATTCCATACAATGAAATATTGAATATTGCGTGTAAGTGTATGTATAATACGCATAAATTTTGCATTCACAAATGCATGGAAAAGCACATACATTGATTATGATAAATTTGGAAAAATTATCAGTCAGCATTTGCAGATATATTTACAGTTGATGCTGATAGAAACGTATAAGATTTTATAATAGAAATTTTTCGATGCAGATACAATCAAAAATATAGCTAATAATTTCTCATACATTCTCGATAAATCTCGTATATCGGATTTATTGGTTTTTATTTAGAATTTATGGCAGGGATTGATTCCAGTGACGATTGATGAAAGAGCTTGTTTTTGGTAAGAAGAATTTCTTGAACACACATGACGTCATATTGCGAACAGATATTTTGAATTAGCTTTACCCTGTAAACCGAGACAATTTCACGAGACAATATCTAGAGTCTTGTCGCTCTTATTTCTGATACGAAAGTGTGGATTAAAAACATGTATATATTGCACTGCCCAGCGGATTTGAGGGATGGGAGTTGTGCATATTGTTATTATGTTGTGCTTAATTGTTGAGAATTGGAAAGAAGATTAAGGCTATTAATTTGCGTAAAAAGATTCTTAAGTAAGGGCCTAAAATGCTGATATGTATTCATGCATAAATTAAAGAGAGAAAAGAGATTGCCTTTTATAAAGAAGTTGAAAATATCTTGAAGACTGAACAAAGCATTCATCTCGGGAGGGAGGAGAGGGAAAGAAGAGGAGAGCGGGAGGGGGCGAAGAGGAGAATGGGGAGGGGGGGGGGCAAAAGGGGAGAAGGAGAAAGAGGGATTGGAATTAGCGATTGTTGAATTAGGGAGGTTAGAACGAAAAAGCGGCGTCATTGTTATGGAAGGAAATCTTTCTGAAGATGAAGCAAGGGGAGGGGGAAGCAAAGTAGAGGAGAAAGAAGGAGAGATAGTAGAGAAAGGGGGAGGAGGAAGGAGAGATAGATAAATAGATAAAGCATTTATTGATGTTCTAAGGTAAGCTCTTTAAGAACATAAAAGAAAATGTAATTTTTAATACATATTAGCAGTATAATCATAATAAAGAATTTGTGACAGAGTATTCACAGCGAAAAAATAGAATGTCGCGGCAGCATTACAAATTACTAAAATTAAAATGATATATTACAAATTACAAATACAAATATTACAAAGGTACACATTACAAAAATTACTGATATTGTTAGAACTGCAAAAATACAAGAATTGAAATACAAAGTTATGAACGAGAAGTGTATTCGCAATGTATGACCGACTGATATTGAAACTAAGAAGAGAAAGATGAGAGATAACACAATTTATTTAAAAATTGAAATAGAGTTATGTAGTAGATTTATGGAAGATACATAAAAATAGAATAAATTGAAATAAGATGAGATGAGATAAGATATGAAGCAAATTTGTGCGATATTTATAAATTGATAGAAGATGAAATGGCAATAAAATGAATTGAAATGAAATAAAATAAGTAGTGAGACACAAACTATTCCTCGACCCCCGCTGCCGCAGCTGACAGAAGAGCGCGCGGCAGTGGCTCATTAAACATTGAGTGTTCCTCAATGTTCAACAAATCGAAGTTCCTGATACTAGCAAGAAAATTATTCCAGAGAGCAGAGCCAGAACATTGAAAAGAAAGATAAATGGACGTTCTACAGGTAGAAACTGCAAGAACTGCGTTGGAAGTGCGCAAGTTAATGCGAGAAGAAGTGTGGAGGCGGAAATGCAGGAGAGATAAGGAGAAATGCCGGACTATGGAAAATAAGAGACAGTAGGAAGATTCTTCTGTCATCCGCGGATAGCCAATCCTATGAGCGGTGCTCACATGCTCGTTCATACGCAGATTTAAAATAAAACGCATGTAAGCGTTCATCAATCTTTTTAGTTATTTTTGTTTTTGCTGGCAGGTTAAGTCGGTGAGGACAATCGCGCAGTAATCGAAAATTGGAAAAATCAGCGAAGTTACAAGCTGAGTGTGCAGGCGAAAGGCAATTTTTGTGATAATTCAACCTCCATAAAATGTTGTTAACGCGGTTCCAGTTCAAAGTGCTAGTAATACAAAGATTAGTCACTTAATGAACTCGATAAGCGCTCCGTCGAGCATAATTATTGTACCTGAGAAAGGAATGTTATTTATAAATCTAGCGCTGCCAAGAAACAGCCTCCGTCTTACTAGCATTGAGCCTGAGACCATTGTACCGAGCCTAGGTCTTTATCGCGCCATCCTTCTGAATCCTCCCAACAACCTTCCCAAGGTCAGCTGGAGGCAAATGGTAATAAATTTGGAGGTCATTCGCATATAACAGATATTTACAGTGAATTAACGAGCGTCTCAAGTCGTTGAGGTAAAGAGAGAATAATAGTGGATCAAGGAGCCTTGCCGAGACAGACTCCCAGGACGAAAAGGCACTGTTGGAGCCGCGCATACATTAAAAACGTCCGCACACATTGAGAGATAAGAGTATAACCAGCTAGGACAGACTTGGAAAGTCTGAAGGTATTAAGCATGGAGAGGATACGATTGTAGGGAATAGAGTCGAAAATAAAATAAAATCTTTGTAAAGTCAAATAGAACAAGCAAGATAACTATTCTTTTATCATCGGCCAATCTTATGTTGTTCG
This sequence comes from Atta cephalotes, assembly GCF_000143395.1. Classification (NCBI taxonomy): domain Eukaryota; kingdom Metazoa; phylum Arthropoda; class Insecta; order Hymenoptera; family Formicidae; genus Atta; species Atta cephalotes. The sequence goes on along the minus strand of NW_012130093.1, from coordinate 2,621,822 downwards.
TCAACAAGAGCAGTCTGAGTGCTGCAGCCAGTTCGAAAACCGGACTAAAGAGGATCTAGGAAAGTGTTTATAGAGAGGTGGCGGAATAGTATCAAAGGCGATACGCTCGAACATCTTGGAGAGGAGCAATGATATAGAACGGTAATAAAAAGGAGATAAAGGGTTTTTGATTTTGAGAAGAGGAATTATACGCGATTGTTTCCACGCAGAAAGAAAGATAGAAGAATTGAAGGAGCAATTAAATATGTCGAGAATGCTATGAAAAGTGACTGGGAGACTATCGAGGATAAGAAAAGTTTATACCATCAAGTCCAACAGAATTAGAAGAGCACTTTCGAAGAGCAGCACTAAGGTCAGGATCGGCAATAGAGGAAGAATAAAAGATGGAAGAAGACAAAAGAGCTGAAGAGAATGTAGCATGAAACGAAACGCAGAATTGATTGCGGGGATCACGAGGAGGAGGAAAAGTAGGAAGATGAGAAAATGTAAAGAAGAGATTAAGCTAATTGAGAGAGACCTCCGGCTCTCCATAGTTTGGAGTTAGTAATAGTAAGCGAGTGTAATTCCGATCAGAGGCGTGCAGAACTAGGAGCAAGCTGTAGACGATTAGAAATATAATTATTTTTGGCGTTAGCTATTATCTGCTTGATTTCATTGCGCAAATTGCGAAAAAACTTCATCCATCTCTCGGGAGAAGGATGAAGACGAAGCTTATGCCTGGCCATATTTCTAGCCTGAATCCATTCTTAAATGGGTATGCATATAGCCAAAGGACCGATGGCCTTTTAACTATAAATGATTGTAGATGATGAATATCTGTGATAAGTGCTTAGGATTGCAACTTTTTCATCGACTGTACAGGCTAGGGTAATGCTAGTCAAGAGAACGTAATGTTTTGTGGTAAGTCTCAAGGTCTCGAATTTTGAGTAGTTCCTGACGCTTATCATGCGCGGTGGAAGTCGGAAAGTGAGGAGGTTAAGGGAAATTTCAATTTGATCATTAGAAAGAAAAGAGAATGCTGATTGTAAGAGAAGAGTAGTAATTGGTGTCTTATGAAACAGTGATCGATCTAGGAATAAGAGGAAGAAGTGTGATGTATGTTAAAAAATGGAATGATGAAGAGATGATTACTTGAGCAAAAATCACGCAAAAGCCGGAGTCAAAGGAAGTTCGGTTCAGATCAATGTTGAAATCGCTAATGATCACTGCAGCGAAATAAGAGGGGAGGTATCTTTCGAAGAGAGAATAGTTGGATAAGATAGGCGCGATTGTGAGTTAGATGTAGATGACTGCCTTGCCACGTGAAGAAGACACAGGTCTAGTGCCAAAGTGAAAAACTCTGTTTAAGGTGAAAGATAAGGGAGAAAAAGAAGAAGAGGAAGGAGATTTGCCTTGTGCTGCACTAGAAAGGAAGGGAGAAGATGATGGTGGTGGGGAGAAAGGGCGCGAATCTATTAAAAAGAATAGGAAAGGAAGAAGGAAAAGAGGAATTATTTGAGGGGAGTGCGGAGAGGAGGAAAATTAGCGGCATATGGCCTGGAATCCGCAAAAGGATCCGCAAATTATAAGCCATAGAACTGAACCTTTTTCCTGGCTTCGATAAGTGGAATATTTTCCGCCACAACATTGATAATTATCTTCTGTTTGATGATGGGCATTTAGGGTCGTTGGCGAAATGGTTATCGTTGCAGTTAATACATCTTGAAGGTATATTATTCAGAGGGAGAGTTGTTCACGTGGGGGATGTTTCCGCAAATCATACATCTTGGGAATTGCTATTGCAATTGTTCTTAATGTAGCCAGCTCTAAAGCAGGAATAGCACTTTTTGACTTTCGATACGTAGGGGGTGACAAACACAGAATGGCAAATTGATACATATTGAGCGTGATGGAATTCCGTTTTCCCTTGAGAAGTGCGATTCATGCGCTGGGCGCTGATAATTTTTCCTTGGGGTTTTAAGGTCCCATTGAAACTCTTCATTGCTGATTCTGGGGGAACGTCACGAATCACATCGATCTGAAGAATACAATAGGTAGGAATATATGCTTATAGGTTATGAGGTCTAAGAGTCGGATTGGCTGCTGAAGCTGAGAGCATTTCAACTGAAATTTTTCCGTGACGGATCTTTTTCATACAAATGATATCATTCCGAACTATTTGCGTGATAATTTAGAATTTCATGGAAAGAATTTTCTTTGTATCTGAGACAAAGACATGCACAACAAAAAACCTCCATCGGAAGTCAAGTATCGGTCCCCACGCTTGGGAAAGCGACTTGATAGTATTGACATTCTTACTTGTAAGCGATGTCTTTTGCGCCTTGGAGGAGGATCATCCCCAGTACTACAACTTCTTTTACAGTTAGATTTGCCCTGATTAGGACTGCCATTTTCAGTGAAGAGAATACCCTGAAGATCTTTCATTTACACGTCATCTTCCACCAGTATTTATCAGCTGAGAGTCACCCAGTCGAGTTTCATTCACAACTATTTGATCTGCGCTCTTAGAAGCTTGTAAAAGAGCGATTATGGTAAATTAAAATCGCTGTTGTGCGATGATGCAACATCGTTTCCAGCATTGACGATTGAGTTTGAATTAAGAGATGTTAAAGCGCTTGCACGTTGCAGAATTCATCAAATTGCATAAGAAGAATTGATATCGCGGGTTTTGAGAAGATTGTTAGATTAGGGAGGGGGGGATCAGAGGGGAATAGAGAAAGGCGAAAGGCCCTTTAATGTCCCGCCCATGCCGCCCGGTATATTGACCGCGGCAGAAAATGAAAGAAAAAGGATTGTTAAGTACGCGAATACGGCTGAGATAGGACAATAATAAGTGAGACCAGGAAACGGCCTCGCAATGAAAAAGCGTGAAAATATTGACTCAATCGTGCGAAATATCAGACAGATGACAAAACGCGTGCGCACTCGCAGTCTGACATAGACTTCTGCATGACAACGCGACTGAAATCCAGCGGCTACGGAAGAAACTTCGCTCAGATAAGTCCTTTCGATAACGGAAATTTTACGTGTGATCGCGATGTTACACCAGTGTTGCCGCGACGAAAATTTAAAATGTATTAACACCTGGTGATAACATGTAACATGTAACATCTAGTACACTAGGATCATAAATGTACTAAAAAAAAAAAAGAAAAAGCATGAAATAAAATAGATATAGATACAAATAAATACTTCTTATTGATTTAAACATGTATTTATAATACATATGTACATACATTTTTCAATCTGTATGTATAAATATGTATTTTATTTATAATTTGATTTACATTTTAATATAGTTAATAATATTGTTTTATTATAATTTCGATAAAATAAAGTTTAAATATTTTTTTTAGCTTATAAAAAGAGATTTTTATCACACACATACATTTATACGTATATATATATATAGTATATATATATATATATATCGTATCACATACAACATATATACATACGTACACATATATTAATACTCGCTTAACTAAATTTATCATAATATTAATATAATATTAATATATATTAATATTAATATATTGCAACAGAAGGTAGCCTTTTAAAATAAAACATAATATTATATTAATGTATTGCAATAAACGGTAGCCTTTTGAAATAAAGACTTAGATCACATTAATTATAGTCATATTGTCTATTATGTATACAAACAAAACTATTTTAATATCTCATCATTATTTTCATTGTTATTTGTGAAAGTATGCCTTGAAAATTATTTCAATACTTCTTGTGAAGGCTTTCATGTATAACACTCTGTATTGTTTAAGATTTCTTTGGCATACAAAAGAGTATTACATGATTGTATACGCAATCTATTTCTGAGTTTAGTTTTTATCAGATTAAGATTAGAAAAAATACGCTCTGTTGTTGCACTACTACGAAGTAGAGATAATATTGCTTTAACAAATTTGAATAATTTTGAGAAAACCATTTCATTTCCTATTTTTGTTACCTACTTCTATCCAAAATGGTTCAGGTTCTTCAAAATGTGACAATTTTTTTTATATTCTGATAATAATCTCCACTCTAAATTAAGAGCTTCCAAATCATTTAATGTAACGTAATTAGGAAATTTCTTAATGAGAAGAACAAATGATGTATGATTTCTTATCTTAAAGCTTAAAGCGATTATTGGATCAATCAAGAAAATGTAATAGATTTAAGGTATTTTATAATGACATACTAAAATAGATCAAAATATAATAAAAAAATACATTTGTATTAAAAATGGCAATACTGTCACGCAATTTTACCGGGCGGTGGAAATGGCACGAATCGTGTGTTTCTCTTCATGGGGAAACAAACATTAAGTTAAAACCAGACACGTTCGACGGGAGTGCTTCTCTTCGAAAATTCTTTGCCCAATTTGATTTGATCGCTCGTGCAAAGCGCTGGAAAAAAAAATCATCGTTTTAGTTTCATGCTTAAGAGGAAAAGTGCGGTGTTGGAATTTGCGGAATTATGTCACAATTTATACATTTATGCATTTGCAAACAGCCGATATGAGCATGAAAATGTAATATATAGCGAATAATCGTCATACGTTTTTATGCGCATCGTGTATAAAATTTATCTGCAATGGCACGCTTTGAAAGATTGCGGATTGTAATTATATCTGTGGATGCAAGATTTATCGATTTCTATTAGGCGACGTTGTTAGATACTGAAATCTAGCCGCAGTTTACGATCATGTTTCTGTCTAAACCAACATTAGCGCTTTATTATTATTTATATGCATTTGCATCTTCGTTAGTAGTGATACGTGAACTACTTGACTGAGATTCAGAAAGAGCAAACCTCTGAAGGAAGATGAACTAAAGCACTTTAGCAGAGTAGCAGTTGGCACACGTACATAACTGCAGTGCTTTTCTGATTTACAAGCTTATTGTCCTTAAAAATTTCCATTAGAAACAATCAGAACAATTAGAACAGATAGAACTTCTAATGAATTTTAACAAATATCCGCTGTTTGAAGAGAATATTCAATTTTTATTACGTTTCTGTAAGCAACTATTACAATATATCTACAAATGCAGACAGAAAATGTAATTGTATTTAATGGAGATCTGTCAGCATATTAGCATCTACAGGTTTTTGCAGTAGAAAAACTTGCCTGTTTCTATCTATATAGGATGCAATCTGTATGCATTGAATGCTGATGATATTTATCCGCAATTATGGATACCGTATGTATCTGCATCTGTGTGCAATGTTGATCTATAGGAATTTGTTTGCAACTATAATTCCTGTTTCTGGATTGTGTATGCATCAGATGTTGACAGTATCTATCCGTACTTACGGATACCGGATTCATCTGCATCTATTATAGATCAACATACAGGTGCAGATGAATAGACGATATCTGTAATTACAGATAAATATCATTAACATTCTATGTGTACATAATATCCAGAAACAGAAATCTCCGTAGTAGCAGACAGAATCCTATAGATCAATATTGCGTATAAATGCAAATGGATATGATATTTACAATTATGGACGGATTACTAATATATATCATTATCTGATACATATAAGTTGCAAACCAAAGCAGGTTTTTCTTACGCAAAAGCTTAAGCTAATATGTTAATATATCTCCATTGGATTATAACTACAGAAATCCGCTGTGCGTAATACGCGCTGCCAAGAGAGGGATATGTTTCTTACAAAAAGAAAACGCCACAAAGTCCTATAAAATGTCTTACGCAAATCAGATTATTCTACCAGCTTTTTAACTGTTTTTATACGAATCTATTAGGAATTTTCATCAAAGTAAAGTACTCTGATGAAAATTCCTGACAGATCCATTTAAAAAATGTATCCTTTTTTAATAGGTTGAATATGTGCTTTTGAAATCATAATTTCTCATAAATGCGAATATATTTTATATTCGCAGATGCGGATAAATGTTAAATGCTCGTATCTGCATGCATTTGTGTATCCGTTTCTAACAAGCTGAATATGTGCTTTTGAAATGATAATTCCTCATGCGGATATTCATTATATACGTATATAATTGTAAATGTGGATATGTTTTATATCGATTCATATCTGCTTTTGCGAATCTGAATATGCACTGGACTTATGAGGAATTATAATTTCGAAAGCACATATTCAACCTATGGATGTTTTTTTTTATGTGGATCTATTAGGAATTTCCGACAGGGATGTCATTAGGAAAGACATATTAGGTCCTGAGAAGTGTGATAGGGGAATGTATATTATTGTTAAGAATCATATACGTTTCACGATCATGGATGTGCGAGACTACTGTCATCATTTAATAGAACTAACAGAAATTGTTATTGGAAGTCGATAATTAACCTTGTGGTTATTAACGTATACAGGCATCCTGGGCGTCCTACATCTGTTACAACCTTTCAGCGTATCTTAGAAATTTTAAACTCCTATTCTTTAGCCTTGTTTATAGGAGATTTCCTCACTACATCTCATGGGGATATTCTGACTTCACAGGCAACTCGCTAATCAAAACTAATTACTTCAATTTAATTAATATCGGGAACAAACTTCCCACACTACCGCTATCTCCTGACTTCCGACCTTCAGTTATAGATTTCTTCTGGGCATTTCCTAACTTAGCGATCTCTTATTTCGATACGTCTCTCAGAAATACATGGGGAAGTGATCACTTCCTAATCACCTTTAAGATTGGTAGCTCAAGCAAAAAAGCAACATTTTTGTATAACATTAAGTTTGGTAGAGCTCAAGAAACTCTTCTTTTAACTATTTTGTTTCGTTCCCTTAGCAACCCAAAAGAGAGTCCGCTCTCGGGAGCGGAGCTATATGATCAATGATTTAATATCCTAATAATAAAAATACCCTAATAATAAAAATAACCTAATAGTAAAAATGATATTTACAATTCCTCAAGGATCAGCCTTCCCACGATCTATTCCAGCCTGGAGATTTCCTCCGCCGTGATGGTGGAGTGCGACGCGGCTTGAGATGCAGTTGAGAAAAAACAAGAGATCCTTCGTAATTTTAACCATTCTCCTAACTACAGTAACTAGAATACAAAAAAATTGCTGTCCAAAGTACTCACACCTTGAAGGCGATTAAAAGGAAAAGTTGATAGAAATTATGTATTAACTGATCTACACCCACATTTCATATTTGGGGACTCATTAAAGCCTCTAAAAAACGGGACTTAATACAGATAATTCAAAAAACGAAAAAAACCTCTTCAGAAAAGTTTTTGTTAAATTCTATTCTATTTTGTTAAATTCGGCCTTTTGCAACGATGGCAGTCTGAAATCCTTACCCGACATGCAAACTGAGGATCTCGCAAGACCCATATACTCCTCTAAATGCTCCAGTGAATCTCGAGAAGCTTCGAGCGGTGCTCTCTAACCTAAAACTCAGACCGGCTTGGACCATTTAGATTATCAAATTATTAAGAGTTTCTCTCCTAACCAACTGGAACATCTGCTATCTCTAAACAATAGAATCTTAAACAACAATACCTTTCTGAAATCTTGGCTTGAATCGCTAGTTGTGTTCATCCTCAAGCCTGGTGGCTTCGGCTTATCTCATCTTCTACTTTCTGAAAATCCTGGAAAAAATCGTATATCTTCGTTTATGGTGGTTCGTGGAAGCTCATGACATCCAAGCTCATGGCTCCAAGCTAAATTCCAGGATTTTAGAACCGATCGATCTTGCGCTGATAACCTCATTTTGACTAATTATATTTACAGTGGATTCGTTGTTAACAAGATTACTATCTGCGCTTTTCTCGAGAACTGCGTTCGACAATGTCATCCCGTCCATTCTTCTCGATGACCTCAAAGAGAGATCCCGGTCAGGATGAGAAAATTTATCGGCAACCTAATCTTCGAAAGATATATATTTGTGATGGAAAAAGGCTTTCTCACAGGTTCTTTCTGATTCTCAAGGTTCTACTTTGAATCCGCTACTATTCAGTATTTATATCCGTAATATTGAACTATATAATAGCATTACAATTTAGGCAATTTATTTTATATACTACATTAGAACGAAACAATGATGGTAATTTATTCTTTTGTACTTTTATGAATGAACTTAATTTGTTCATTCCCATGTAAGTCAAAAATATCGCACAATTATTTTTGAAAAATCTTTTAAATTTATCCAATCGAAGAAACGTACGGAATAGTAAAAAAAATTTTATTAATTTATTTGTTTGCTAATAACTGTTTATTATTTGTTGAGACTCTTCTAAGATGATCAAACTGTACACGTAATCTATTTTTTATATGATTGAAAATAAAAGATATCCATTGTCTAAAAGATATCCATTGTTAAGAAGAATGTTAATAAAAATTTTATTAATTTATTTGTTTGCTAATAACTGTTTATTATTTGTTGAGACTCTTCTAAGATGATCAAACTGTACACGTAGTCTATTTTTTATATGATTGAAAATAAAAGATATCCATTGTCTAAAAGATATCCATTGTTAAGAAGAATGTTAATAATTAAATCTAATTTCTTTTTATGAAAGCCCGGATGTGACAGCATAATCACTCTATCTACTAATCTTATAATGGTGGTAATTCTACCTTACGACATTGGATGACACGAAATTAAAAATTAAGAAAAGTAAATTTATAATACCAGTAAAAAATTAAACTCTGTTCATTATTCATTAAAATAACATCAAGAAAATCTAAATGATCCTCTCCTACTTTAACTGTAAAGTTCAACTTAGGATGAAAACTATTAAAAGTGTTTAATATTGTTTGATTGTGTTGCAATAGCAATGTCATTTACATATCTGACATAAAAATATAGTCAAAAGGTAAGCTCTCAATAGATATCTTCTTTAATTCTTGCATAACTAAGTCAGCGACTTGGGAGATAGAGAAGATTCCATCGATAACAAAAGATTATTTATAATATTTCCCATTAAACACGTGGAATTAAGCACGTGGAATTAAGAATCAAATTGAAACCCTTAAAAAATTCGTTTTTTGGTACATTTATAGATTGCTGTATATAACACCACCGGTTCTATTATTTTAATTGCTAGCTCAATGAGCATTAGTAAAAAGCGACAGAAGGGATAAACGTAGTATCTTCGTAAACGTAGCAAAGTAATCTTCGGTTCGCCAAATCTTTAACTTTAATTGAAAGTTATTTTTTACATTTCCATAAGGTCTTTTTAAATTGGACTTTAAAATTTTATATAATAATTTCACTAAATTATGTAATGGATTTCCAATAGATAACATAGTAAAGGATTGTTCTGCTTATGAATTTTTGGCAACCGTACACTCTCGGTAGAATCGTATTTGTAGAATTTAAAAAATTATAAGTAAGTTGTGATATATTGTATATTCATGCTGCTTCCATACTTTCAACAAAGATTTTAATTCAGTTAACATTTTATTAATTGGATTCCTACTTAATTCAACGTAATTATTAAAATTAGATAATTATTAAAATTAGATAATAATGTTTCCATTTTAATCACATCCGTGCTATCAATTATTACAACTATGTTGTTCTTTGTCCTTGTTAGTTCTAGTAAAAAGAATTTGTGAGTTGTCGTTTACAAATTCTTTTGTCTTCATAGAGCTGACAAAACATAATTATATGACTTTAAATCTTTTTTAATTGCACTTTATTTGCAACAGTAATGAAAGCATCTGATTTCTAGCAACAGACTCATCATTTATTTTTAATTTATTTAAATTATTTTCTATGTGTTTAACATATTTAATAATTACCGATATTTCGGGGAGACAGACAAAATCTCCTAATTACAATAAACATTGGACTTCCACTAGTATATTATAATTCGTTAAATTAATGAACCATTTATCATTTGGAATTGAAAAATCAAATATCATTTTATCAAATTCATAAGTCATAATCATTTATATTAATTTCATATAATTTTGACTCTATATTAGTAATCGGTTTTTCAAATGAGAATTTATTAGTTATTAAAGTATAAGAGACTTTATTAGTATAAGAGACTATCCTTCAATGATCTTGACCTTGACATATGTCGTTGGCGAAGTTTAATCTTTTTGCAATAATTATTCCACAATTTTCTTGCTTTAAAACACAAATTTTTCGTTTTTAAAGACACAAATTCTCTACTCTAAAAACACAAAAGTTATATAAGAAATATAAGAAAATATTTTGCAGGGAATTTGTTTCATCGGAGCACAATTGTGTCCAAAAGTTAAATTTTATTGGTAAACTTTTTTGTTAATAATTTTTTAACGAATAATAACGATCGACTAAAACCTACAGTATATAATTTCATCCTTTAAAGAAATGGAACAATTTTAGTGAAAAATTTAATTTTAACACTAAAAAAAAATTGTAATCATTAAGTTCGGAAAATGTGCTTTTTTACTTAAAAAAAATCATAACTTTTTAAATTTATAATATTTTCAAATACAGTTTTAGCCTAGTATTCTTTAAATGATGTACTTTAAAAAAAAATAGTATAGTTACACATGTTTTAAAAAAGTTATTATTTTGAAGGTAAAAGATGTGACGTTTTTTAAATGTAAAAAAGATGTTAAATTTGGGTAAAAGGCTATTTATTATTAAGGGCATTTTGCACAAATCTTGCGGATGATGGAAAACAGAAGAATTGGTCATTAATCCATCGTATTGTTTAACGTTTCCGTAAGACTGGAAATGTTATTCCGACTAATTGGGGGGAGGGGGAGGGGGAAGGAACGGCCTCCGAAAAGGGCCGTTTGATTGCAATTTGTGACAGTTCTGAAAAATTTGATAAGAGCTTGCGGAAGTAGGATCCTCGACTGCCTTAATAGCCATGGGACTTCTGGATTTTTTAGCCTTTACTGCTACTGTCGGCTCGAGCTGCACCTTCACTGCCGTTACTGTTAGACAGCGTCTCTGCTACTGCTGCTGGTAGGCTGGTAAGCTGCATCTCCGTTACTACTATTAGTAAGCTGAGCTGAGCTTTCGCTGCTGTTGCTGTTAGACCAAGTAGTGCTGCGCTCTCACTGCCACTGAATGGTGCTGCGCCTCCATTAGTGCTGCCGCTGAGTTTTGCTGTGCCTCTGCTGCTAATGCACATGCTGTAGCCAGCAGTGGCCAATCTCGTTAAGCGAGTCAGCTTGACAGTCAAGATACTACTCTGATGTATGCCGGGAAATCTCCTGAGCGACCCTTTGCTTCAGCGGGCCTTATATCCATCTACTAGACGAAAATTGTAAGCATTTGATCATTGCAGCGGCTCCCTGGAAGCTGAGTTGCGGTATTCGCTATTCGCGATCCGTGAGCGCTCGTGAGAAACTTGGCCCCACGAAGTATTCTTGAGAAAATCAGCGTGTGGCAAGATTCTGTCTTACAAGAAGTCGTAGAACGGGTTGTCTGTGGTACTGGCGCTTATAATCGCCACACTTATATTATCTCATTGTCAAATAAGCAAGCCTCCAGACATAGGATAGCAGAGATATTTATGCTACCATTGCTACTAATGATAGCAACAAAAAAATAATTTATCATTTTTTATTTTTTTTAAATATCATCAAAGAGATACTCTAATATATCGCAGTATATGTATACATTTTCAATTAATTTTATTTATATTGATGTTTGAATAAGTTTCCGCCGTTTTTTTTTATAAAATAATTATCTATGTTTTATGAGAAATAGGAAGAACAGGAATTTATTTAAAGTAGTGCCCATTGTCAATATTACCTTTTTCCACTTTTCATGTAATAAGTGGATTCCGCGATAAAAGATTCCGGTTCTTTTGAAACAATCCAGTGCTGAAGCCAATTTTTTCTATCTTCATACGAAATGAAGTGCTCAGCAAGGTCATGCTGTATGGTCCGAAATGAATGGAAATCTAAAAGAGCCAGGTCTGGACAATATGACGGATGAGGTAACACATCCCAACCCAAAAACATTTTTTTCACACTGAGTGCTTTATCGAAAGACATGCGTTTAATCATATTAAAATGTATATACAAGCTTCTGCTTTTTATATCGTATTCCTGATGACTATCACTTGAACATGAAGAGTCTTTGACTGAATTTCACATAAGATAGGATTTTTACCATATGGCTTGATTTACAATTTTGAGAGAGTTTATATGTACTGAAGAAGGATCCGTTCGAAACATTGTTAGTATTGATAAATACAGAGAAATTATATTTATAAATTCGTTTTTGCTTGATTTCTGCTCGTTATATTACATTATTTGCTCCGTTAAAATTGTTTGAAATCTTCGCGGTCGAGTTTAAAGTCGTGCCATATTTATTACAATACAAAAACCACCTTCTTATCTTGGTGATCGAATTATTTAATTACCTTATGTGATAGCGTAAGAATTGCTCTTTTATGAACTCGTGCTGCCGAGAACTTTCTCTGTTCACTGTCGTGCTATCGAAAACTTGATGATGAGGAAACATTGTGATGCTACTTTGACGCTTTCCTATCGCATATCAATGCTACGACTTTAACGAATGTGTATACGAGTAAGTCTTGTAGATTGATAGAATATATTTGTCATTTCTTGTTATTAATTTCTGTGTGTTTATTGCAATCGTCTTCTATTCGTCTTCCAAAATATCCTCCGTTCTCGGCCACGAACCGTCCTCTCTATCATTATTGGAGCTGAACAGTTAGTTATCAGAGCTATCGGCAATTCTTTCTAGTATATAACGACGTGAATGTGTTTGTAGTGGCATGCCAGCCAGTCGTCGGTATCGACCTTTACTGCCCGCTAAGCGTTAGGAGTAGATTTGCAGTAAAGACGAGGTATTGTCAGGTCTAAATCTAGTCTTGGTGGATCCGATTAACTACGATATATTTACAATCTATCAATAATGTATTAAAGAATATGTTGGTCCTGAAAAAGGCAGTTTATATACAGTTTGTGGTAGCCCTGAAAAGGGCCATTTGTATGCGGTAGACAACCGCAATAAGTGCGGTATTGGATCCGCGGTTCACAGCGCGTCCACTTTGTGGGATTTCAACAGTCGTTGCTGTTTTGGTCCTTTCCAGTGTAGAGGTTCTCGGACACAGCAAATCGTACTTTCTTCCGCAAGGCTGACGATGTCCTTGGCGGTGTATATGGTGACAGTTCTACGATGCAAAGTCTTGGTGGTTCCTTTTATTCGTTCGTGGTTTGTGTCCACGTTGTTGCCTTCGTCAATGTTGTCGTCATCAGAGAGATCACGGCAGATGGAGTCGCTGGCAGCAGAGATATCGCCGTGAACACAGAAAGCTCGGTGATGTGTCTCTGCGCTGCCTGCTGTCACATGCTCAGCAGGTATAGTGGAGGCCTCGTCAGTCGCTGTGGCGCGATCTCTTGTGGCAGCAGCTTCCATCTCACTGGTGAGTGCAATGTTGCCGGTACCGAGACTAGTCTCCGCCTACCGAGTTGCACCTTCTCTGCCACGATGCGTGATCGTCTCTCTGCTGGGACCGGCTGCTCCTCCACTGACTGTTGCTGCGCCGCTTTTCCTGTGATGGAACATTTCCATTGGATTGCTGATCTTCGCCATCGCTGCTGCGTTTCCGCCGGTAGTCAGCCATGCTGCTCCTGTGCCGGTCAGCATCCTTGCTAGTCTCGATGATCGAGGCAGCTTTGCAATGATTCAGGATACTATTTAGTATCTCTAGGAATCGCCTTGAGCAATTTAACTTCGCTTTGGCGAGGCCTTATATCTCCCGCCGGACGAATCTATAATACAGGTTGTCGCGCCAGCTCTCTGAAGTTGAGTCGCAGTACTTGCGATTCGCGGTCCGCGAGAAAGGTGGTGCCGCAAAGTATTCGCGAGAAAATTGGCGCGTGCTGGATTCTATACTGTAAGCGCCTATATATTGAGTTGCCTGTGCTAGTACTTGCAGCCATCACATAATATATTTTGGGTAAAATTTTGGTTATTTTCACAAAAGAACGCTCACTCATGCTTGGCGCCTAATTGCACGATATTGCAACTGAAAACTGTATAAATATCGAAATATTTTCTATTAATTTTGAGTTTAAAATAAATTATTAGTGAAAATTTTAAAGAATATTAATCGTGAACGCACAACGAAGTTGCACTACACTCGTGAGTGCGATGAGAAATATTTCGAAAATATTTTATGTATCCTTTATTTCGGAAAACATGTTAAAGTTTATTCTATGAAAGTTTCAAAGAAAAATATTCATATTTAGCTGAGATATAACGAGTTGAATATAAAAATATGAAATTGAATAAATATATTTTTTATTTTACAACTTGAAAACAAAAATTGCCAATTTAGTCAAAACACAAAAAAGATGCGCTATAAAATTTTTTACAAGAATCATCAAAATTGAAAAAATTAGAGTGTCCAAAATTAGCCTTGCTGACAATATTTACCGCGAAATCTACGTGTATCCCGTATAACGTATATTATTATAACGTATATTATAGAATTATAACGTATATTATAGAATATTATAGAATTCAGCCCTTCAATTAAGAATCTATCAATAATGATAGCTGTTCAATAGAAATATGACGATTTAATAAGTATGTTCGATAGCTATTCAATAATAGTTTAATAATGGTTCGATACTTAGGAGCGCTCGTGTTATTTGGCTATTTGTAATATTGTTTAAAATTATTATAATTAGTTGCTAAATTGATAAATATCCTGTTCAAGAGTGTTTCCTCCAATGACCACGATCTTGATATATACTGTCAAGATGATGACTCTGAATAACTTTCAAGGTTTTAGCCATCGCTCGTTTCTCGTTAAAAGATTATTAAGAAGGAAAATTTGAAAAATGATGTCTTTTTTCACTATATATTGGGAATACAAATTAGTTCGGTCCGTTTTTTTGTGTTCAAAAATTTATTTCAAAACAAAATGAATGAACAGATCTCAGGCAATTTTCGAATCCATCTCGAAAAAATGACTCGTCTTTGGAGGCGATCCACTTTTGAAGCCAATTTTCGATTTCTGCGAAAGAAGTGAACCGAACTTGCTACATCCTTCGGAATAACCAGTAATCAGAAGGAGCAATGTCCGGAGAATATGACGGGTGCGGTAAAACATCCCATTTGAGCGTTTCTAAATATTTTTTTACGATTTTAACGACATGAGGCTGAGCGTTGTCATGAAGAAGAATAACTTTATCATGTCTTTGTTCGTATTCCGGCCGTTTTTCTCGCAATGCACGGCTCAAATGAATCAATTGTAGCCGATATCGATAATGGAATTGCCAGGTTTCAGCAGCTCATACTAAATAAGACCCTTTTGGGGGATATCCCATCAGATACAGAGCATGATTCTTCGAACCATGAATGTTCGGTCATGGTGTTGATGTTGAGGTCGATGGCAACGATTGACCGGGTTTAGTGTAGTATTTTTTTTTCTTGGGGTTGTCGTAGAATATCCACTTCTCATCTCCAGTCACAATCCGATGCAAAAAACCTTTTCTTTGATGTCTTTGAATCAGCTGTTCGCAAGTGAAAAATCGCCTTTCAATGTCTCTCGGTTTCAGTTCATAAGGCACCCAATTTCCTTGTTTTTGAATCATTCCCATGGCTCTCAATCGTACAGAAACGGCTTGTTGAGTTACCTTCAATGATTCTGCAAGCTCCTCTTGCATTTGACTCTGATCTTCTTCGAGTAATGCCTCTAATTCTTTGTCTTCGAATTTTTTTCGCTGTCCAGAACGAGGCTTGTCTTCAACGCTGAAACCTCCATCCTTGAAACGTCGAAATCATTCCCTACATGATTTATCAGTTGGAGTAGTGTCACTATAAACTTCGACAAGCATTCGATGGGCTTCGGCCGCACTTTTCTTCCAATTAAAATAAAAAATCAAAACCTTCCGCAAATGTTGCTTGATTAATACAAAATTCGACATTTCAAACACAGTAAAAATCAAGGTTTTATATGAAATTCAAAGCGATATAAACTGAATATTATTAGTAGATGTTTAACCTCTCTGAAACCGCCAAAATCAGCTGTCACTATGAACCATTCACAACAGCTGGAGCCATCTTTAGGGAAACAGACCGAACTGATTTGTATTCCCAATAGAACAAAATTTCCTGTTTTAAAATATATTTTATGACTATCCATGCGAAGCGACTCTCACCATCTTCCTCCCTGCTTAAAGACGCTTCTCATCTTCCTCCCTGCTTAAAGACGCACTTCCATGCGAAGCGATTCCCACCCCACCTCTCCTTTGTTGAGAGGCGCACCGTTTGCACTTTCACGTGAAAAATCATTACATAAGCAAACGAAGGATATAGAATAGTTTATAACATTATATTAGGTGTACAACTTTGCTTCCGCCGTTTTTTTCCGAAATTCGAGACTTTATTGTAAAAAACTGGTTATACATTTATGATTCAAAGTATTGTCCATCGCTGGCCACTACTTTCTCTCATCTTTCGGGTAGCGTACGAATCCCGCGTCGAAAAAACTGGTCATCTTTTGAGGCTATCCAATTGAGGCAAACAACGAATCGATCCAATTTTTTACTTTTTCATAAGACCGGAAGTGCTGGTCAGCCAGGCCGTGTGCCATTGATCGAAGTGATAGTCAGAGCAACGTCTGGAGAATACGGCGGGTGGGGTAGGACTTCCCATTTCAACGTTTCCAAGTATGTCTTGACCACTTTCGCAACATGGGCATCGAGCATTGTCATGTTGCAAAATCACTTTATCGTGTCTCTCGTTGTATTGCGGCCGTTTGTCTTTCAATGCTCGGCTCAAACGCATCAATTGCGTTCGATACCGATCGCCTGTGATTGTTTCAGTCGGTTTTAGTTCATAATATAGTTCATAATACACTACGCCGAGCTGGTCCCACCAAATACAGAGCATGATCTTGGAGCCGTGAATATTCGGTTTGGCCGTCGACATGAAAGCATGGCCGGGAATTCCCCATGATTTTCTGCGCTTGGGATTATCGTAATGAATCCATTTTTCGTCCCCAGTCACAATGCGATGCAGAAATCTCTTCCGTCTTTGCCTTTCAAGCAGCTGTTCACAAGCAAACAAACGCCATTCAACATCTCTCGGCTTCAATTCGTACGGCACCCATTTTCCTTGCTTCTGAATCATTCTCATGGCTTTGAGGCGTTTTGAAATGGCTTGTTGAGTCACTCCCAATGATCGTGCTAATTCTTCTTGATTTTGACACGAGTCTTGCTCAAGTAATGCCTCCAATTCTGCATCTTCGAAAATTTTTCTCTTCCACCGCTATGCCGGACTTCGACGTCAAAATCACCGTTCTTGAAGCGTTGAAACCACTTACGACACGTTCTTTCACTAATAGCGGCCTCATCATATTTGAGAGCATTCGATGAGCCGCAGCCGCAGATTTCTTCATATTGATGCAAAAAATTAAAACCTCCCGCAAATGACGAGAATTTGGCTCGTAAACTGACATTTTCAATCGAGAATAACTTTATGATGCAGACACAAATCGACTAATGTTTCTATGGGATTATGTTGACAGATGCCCAAGTTTATTGTATGACGTTTATGATCTATTTATTTCGACCACCACTTACTGCTAAAGCCATCTATAGGAAAACAGCGGAAGCAAAGTTGTACACCTAATATACAGGTGAAATTAAAGGTTATTTTTCAAACTTTTTTGTTAATAACTTTTTAACGAGTAACTACAACTTGTAGGAAATCATGACTTTGACAACATATGTCAAGGTCATTGGAGAGGGCTCTCCTAAACAGGATATTTACCGTTAAATTAAAATAAATGCTAAGTCAAAAAAAAATCATACAATAAATATCATATTTATTTCATAAAATCGCATATGAAAAGAAAAGAACGAAAGATAAGAAAACGAAAAGATAAGAACGTAGAGAATACAACAGAAAGTAGAGAGAGAACGTGAATAAAATGATAAGTATAAGATCACAATGGGTAAAAGAAAGAAAGAACAAAACTTCTTCCCTCTCTTCCGTGACGCTCTTCCCTTTTGTCCTTCGGATCCAGCGTCTGTGATTGGTCTGTGATGCACTTCCTTTTCCTCCTGACCCTGCACATAAATATATATTGTATGTACCGCATATACAATATATATATGTATATATATATATATATATATATATATATGCATTAATACATAGGTTCTCTTACTAAATACAATTTATAAAGAAAAAACGAATGTCTTTGTAATTAGTAACATTTAAATATAATGATTAACTATTTCGATTTAATTAAAATTTTTTATGAAATAAATTTTATTTTTATTTTTATTTTACACATAGTTTTTAAATTTTTCTGTAACTGTATTTTTTTTAAGATATATATACACTAATGTGTGATAATACAATTAATTACTCAGTTGAATAAATTTTTAAAAGTATCAATTATGTTTACATATCAATATTTCATATTGATTATATTCGTATAGCTATTATTTTTTAAATGTACGCAGATATATTACATTCAATAAATAAGTAAACTATTCTTACATATAGATATATTTAATAAATAAGTAAACTTTTCTTAACTTACATAACAAGCATTTTATTAAGAATATCAAAATGAATAAAATATAAAATTACTTCTTTAGTTGTTCGTGGTGTTAAGAAAAACCTTCTTCACACGCTGGCTGCATGTACGACTGACAAGTGCCAACGGGTTCTGCACGATTACAAAGTGAATCAAATGTCAGTACAGGTGGACTTCGATAAGGTAAACAGACTCAAGTTATTTCTTATCGTAAATTACCTTAACTAATTACAGTTAATTACGAGTATTTCCTTGTTTACACGCAGTACATGGACCGTTACTTTCCAAAGGTATGATTTTACAATAAAAGAAAACCTTTTGCAATGTAATGAAATTTAATAAAAATGCTTTCGGACCTCGATGTATAAAAGAATATTTGAAGAGGAAATGAGATTTTGTTAGCAACCTCGGCATCATTGATTTTAAGGAAATATTATCTCGAGGTCTCTAAGTGCATTGAAAACAGTGGTTGTTAATGTATTGAAACGGTAGATTTGTATAAAGCTTGCCTCGGTTTTCGTTTGCTCATAATAAGGCTTCTTAAAATAAAATCACTAATGTCTCGAATCTTATCGAAGCGATTAAATCTAATAATCTTTTTCGCTTCACCATTTTTATATTATTAGTATCATTAAATATTTAGATTAATTAATCACAAAAAAATAAAAATATAATGCATGACATATCAGTGCAATAAATTCAGATACATTTTAATATATTCTAGATTATCGCTTTAATGTAATTTATTGCAAAATATCTTCATTAATATCGAATATTGTAGTTACTGATACATTGTGTGATCATTAGTGTGCGAAGGACAGATACTGTATAAATTTATTTGATTCCATGCTTGCCACAAATAGCTTCTAGCATCTGTAAGTTGTAAAGCAAAAGCATGCAGTTTTTTCTTACTCATATGTATTTATATTGTTTTACATATTGTTTTACATATTGTAGATATATTTATTTTCATTAATCGATTATTTTTGCAAATTATAAGTTGCACGAGTAAAAAATATTTGCTAGATATATGTATACATTAAGTATATTGAATTTTTTTCTGAGAGCACATTATTATTAGATATTATTTGCACTAAACTTGTTTTTCTATCGAACATAAGAAAGAAAAAAATTTACGATGTTACATAAAACAAA
>NW_012130093.1:2577989-2601491 GCF_000143395.1 Atta cephalotes | reverse complement strand
GACACGTTCTTTCACTAATAGCTGCCTCACCATAAGTAGCATTGAGAGCATTCGATGAGCCTCAGCCGCAGATTTCTTCATATTGAAGCAAAAAATTAAAAGCTCCCGCAAATGACGAGAATTTGGCTCGTAAACTGACATTTTCAATCGAGAATAACTTTATGATGCAGACACAAATCGACTAATGTTTCTATGGGGTTATGTTGACAGATGCCCAAGTTTATTGTATGACGTCTATGATCTATTTATTTCGACCACCACTTACCGCTAAAGCCATCTATAGAAAAACGGCGGAAGCAAAGTTGTATACCTAATATTTAATTCTTTAAATCAAAATCTTTTATGTTGAAACGCAATTGATTAGTTTTACTGTATTGCTAGCATTTAAATAAACTTATTATGTTATTACTTATGCAAAGTTTATTATTTACGCGCGCACACTCACGCATGCACACAGAGTTTAACTTATTTTTTATTTTAATCTTATTTTTATTTTAAATCTAAAAAATAGATTTTTTTTTTTATATAATAAAATTTATTCTCATCGGCCTATTTCAAATTCTAAACGTGATATATTTTGGCCGATACTGTGTAGATTAATTTGATTTCTTCATGCACAAATATATTCTTTTCAAGTTTAATTTTACAAATACGCCGCTGATTTATAATCGTTGTTTTATCGAAATGTTTTAAAATTAATTGGGTGTAAACAGTTATTTATATCATTTATAAAATGTTTTATAAAAAAATCAGTATACAAATTATATAACAAATAATAACAAATTATGTGTTCTTTTCATTATTTAATGAAAAGTCATTTGTATAGTAAACTATAGTTATTGTTAAAATATATTATAATTTGATAAATATCTACACATATATACTTTCAACCAAGTTATTCTAAAAAAATGTAAAAATGATATACTTTTAGTCGATACTATATGCATACAAAAATGCGTAAACATTCCTAAATTATAAATGTGAAGACATTGCAACATGAAATATTACACATTCAGCATAACAAAAGTTTAATTAAAAATTAAACATTTTTTTTTATAATTATAAACTATTTATATATCAAATTGGATTTGTCTAATTTTTTACAAATAGAGCAATTCCATATACTTATACAGAGTGTGAAGATCATTCTTATGATTACTGAAATCATTTTGAAAATTCTAATATCAAAATCGAGGTTATAATAAATTAAAAATATTTATAATTTTATCTGGGTTTACGTAATCTTTATAAAAAAAAATAACAATATCAGAAAATTGTATCATTTTATTCAATTCAAATATATAATTTTTTCAAAAAAATTTCAAATATATAATATTTTCAAAAAATTCTGAAATCTCTAAATTGTGTCAATTATAAACATAATATACATTTTTTTAAACATTGTTGTATTTCTTTTAAAAATTAAAATGTATTTCATATATTTTTTGAAATTATATTCCAAATTTACCTTCATTTCTTAAAAATAAAATATAAGTACATATTTTTTTATTCTCATTTAAAGGTCTTGCTATTTCCACTTAAATGATATATATTTTTCTGTTCTAACTCAGTAAATTTAATTACAAAGAATTGAAAAAGGATAAAAGTATAAATTAAAAAAATTTATTTCAAATACAATTTTATCGTAAAAAAACTTAGTGCTGCTATACGATTAACAATATAAAATGCATGATATCATGACAAAATTATCTTTTTAATGAAAAAATAAAAAAAGGTGCCAAGTACACGCGCTTATATGGGTGCTTCTTGAAGAAAATATTTTCTATTCCAAATCTATTCCAAATCAACTTTTTAAACTATCAAAATAATAATAATTTAAAAGTATGTAAAATCTTTAAATTGCGCCAATTATAAACAGAAAATACATTTCGTTGAAGCACTAATTTTGTATAACTACTTTTAAACAATAAAACTCAAATGGTTCTATGTTTTTTCTTAAAAAATAATAAATCATTTTTAATTTCTTTTAGCTAATGCTCCTCCTCCTTGTCGCGTGTTATTTTTCAGATTTTACGATTCGCAGATTCGTAAGAATCATCCGTGATTTGATCGTTAAAAAATGTTTTGGCGCCGGTCCTACGCTCTCAAATGGGGACTACCCACATATTTATTATTATTCTTTTAGCCGCGCTATCCGAGGGGCATAGATCCGGTGTTTTTTTGGTCCCGCCGCTCGTGTACTAACTTTTAGTTTATTCCTGAGCGATATTTACGAGGAGATATTAGATTTTTCGCTCTAGTTTTTTAACGTAAGAAAAGAAAATTTTTAGTTTCTAAGTTTTAATGGCTCAATTTATTCATTGCAGCTGTCTCTATATTTCAACGAACTCCAGACCTCCACGAAAGAAAAGAGTCGTGAATCCGCTGAACATAACAGTATTTTCTGTTTATATAATTGGCACAATGTAAAGATTTCATATATTTTTTCTTTAAATAATTAGTATTATTACTTTTTTTTAAATTTAGTATTAGGATTTCATTTTGGTTTTATTAACTAAAAGAAATTAAAAATGATTATTTGAAAAAAAAGTAGGATCACTTGAGTTTTATTGCTTAAAAATATTTAATTATACAACATTAATATTTCAACGAAATATATTTTCTGTTTATGTAATTGGCGCAATTTAAAGATTTTACATATTTTTTTTTAAATTATTATTATTTTAATAGTTTGAAAAGTTGATTTGGAATAGATTTAAAATAAATATCGTTTTTTCTTCAAGGAGCACCTATACAAGCACGTACACCTGATATCTTTTTTTTACTTTTTTGTTAAAAAGGTAATTTTATTGTGATGCATTTTGTATTGTTAATCATGTAGCAGAACTAAGTTTTTTTATTGTAAAATTTTATTTGATATAAATTTTTTTAGTTTATATTTTTTCTTTTTTTCACAGTTTTTTGTAATAAAATTTTTTACTAAGTTGGAATAGAAAAATTTATATCATTTAAGTGAGAATAGCAAGCTTTAAATAAGAATAAAAAAATTTGTACTACTTAAATACACTGTATTACTTTTATTTTTAAGAAATAAAAGTTTGTAATAAATTTGGAATATAGTTTTTTGTATTTCGATTTTATTTTTTAAAAGAAGTACAATAATAATGTTTAAAAAATGTATATTTTCATGTTATGTTTGTAATTGATATTATTTAGAGATTTCATATATTTCATATATTTAAAAAAAAATTATATTCAACTTCAATAAAATAATCCAATTTTCTGGTATCATTATTTTTTAAATGAAAATATAACAGAAACTTGTATTAATTTCTTAACATTCAAATTTTTGCTTGTATGTGTAATAATTCTTTAATAACAAATAATCTAAACATTGCGTTTTTACTTTCCGAATCCAATTTTTTGGTTTTGATTGGTAGCTGCTATCAGTCAATCAGCAAAACTCATTTGCGCTTCTCTGATCTAGAATTCTACACTAGTCTGAATTTGTGCAATCAATCGATTCAGCTAAATTTAGCTAAAAAAAACAGATCTCTGATCGAATGCAATCTAATGGCAAAAATATAAAAAGGAGACGAAATTTTAGGGCGACGACGTATCTGAATCTTAAAATTAATAAAGTTAATGTTTTGATAAGGCAATAACAGTCAAATAATTGTCAAATTAAAAACTTACATTTATTAAAGAAAAAAAATAATTATTTTACACTTTACAAATATTCAAATTAAAATCTTTTGATTACAAAAATTCGCATAACCTGTTTCGGACTACTAAAAACTACTAGATTAAGCCATCTTTAGATGTATAAAAAATTAATAATACTTTAGAAAAAACTGTACAACGCAGTAAAACTGTAAAACGCAGTAAGAATTACAATCAGAAATGTCAGAAGATCTTGAAAGACCGAATGAAATTTTCCCAGAGCATCAAAAATTGTTTACAAATAGTTGAAAGGCCGCGTGGAGAGAGCATTTGGATATTCTAGTATAACGATTAAAGTCATTTGAAAATATAAATTAAGTAAGCAAAATCGTTATTCTGACAAAAACTCGTAGTAGTCACCCGTAAGATCAAAAGTTTGTTGTAATCGTTGTCATATTATCACTCTAACACACGTCAAAATTAATAGTACCAAATAAATGTGGTCAAGCGTTATAAAATTACAATGATGAATATGGTAATTGTCAAGAGATAAAATTCCAATTATTTAAAATAAAAGAAAGATAGTTTGACAATAGTCATGTACGACTGTTATGACGGTCAGAGTATAATTGATAAAATGTAATAAATAGTAAATAATAGTGCCACAAAGTCAAATTCTGTTTATAATAGGTATATATAATAGGTATATATACTTTATGTAAATCTTCTGTGTCTTTCTGAAGACTGGCTATCGACTGCTATCTTGTTTTTTAATACGAAGCATTTCTGAGATTAAACGTTTTTTGTAACAAAGTTCTTCGTCGAGAATTGAAATGTTATCTCAATCGTATTTAAATTGCATCTTGATCGATTATAACAGAGTGGAAAGATGTGGAAAGATGTATTTCATCGGATGTGACTTTTTATGTTCTTTGATTCTTGTATTTAATTGTCTCCATCTGTCCAACATAGGATTATTACAATCTTTGCACTTAATTTTGTATACTACATTACATTTTAGACAAATGGGGAGAGGTCTTTTTGGACTTTGATAAATTTTTTTAATTTATTCAAGCTATGGAAAGAGATTTTAATGTCTTTGTTAACAAATTGTTTAAATTTAATATTTATTGTTATAATTTAGAATCCAAAAGAAGCACAAATGATTGATGAAATTATAAGATTTTATTTATTATATACAACGATGCGAAATCTAGAGTGAGTTAACAAAACAAGGAAAATAAAAAGATGGTAACCCATGAATATAAGGATAATAGAAAAATGTAATACAAATAAGGACGGCGCTGTCTCTGTGAACAGTTAAAATGACCGTCCTCCAATCACGTTGCATCATAGAATGAAAGTGGGACTTAAGTGATGACTTACTTCATAACAGGAACATATGATACTATGACTGGATGTCAAATTTGCTTGGTTTTCATTGTTAGGAAGACATTGCATTGCTGATTTTCTTTGTAAGAGGTTTTTAATTTCTATATTGATAATATCAAATACAAATTTCAATGGATAATCATCTTCAAGTAAGGTGTTGATTATAAATTCTATGTTTTTTAGGTAATATTCTTGGTCAGACAATAGAAAAGCTTTATCGACTAGACTAATGATGCCTCTTTTTTTGAGAAATAGGATAGTTAGAATAAAAGTTTAAGTATCTCCGAGAAAAACTGTTTTTATGAAAGTCAAAATTTAGATGATTGTCTTTTTTCTTTATAGTGACATCTAAGAAATTTAATAAATTGTCTCCGCCTTCCATAGTGAGTTGGAGACGAGGGTGAAACGAATTTAAACAATTTAATAAAACATTAGTTTGGAAAGAAGAAGCTATGCACAGATCATCAATAATAAAAAGAGTTATTAAAAGACATCAAGGCCAATCTTTGTAGCACTAACGAAAAAGCCGGCAATAATGAAAAAAAATTTTTGTTTTATCAAACAGAAATAGGAATAACATCATCATAGAAAGCATTAAAAACATAGAACATAATGTTTAAAAATTCACAATAGATAAAAAGATATTACTAATCAGTCTATTCCGATTTTAAACAATATAATTGCTTCCTCCCTCCATACGTATATCCCAATAGACAAAGAATTATTTCAATTAGAAATAGACCAAAAAATTTTTATCTTCATCTCAATCTGATTTTCACACGGGGATAAAGGTAACACCAAGGTAACTTTAGATAAAGAAATTTATATTAATTCGCTTAAAATTATGCTATTCAAGACAAAGAAACTTATGAAGCAATAAATAAAAATCCAATCTAAAAACTCACGACATCTCTCAGAACATTATTTACAAGATGGAAGAGATCTGGCTACATTGATGATTTAAAATACAAACAATTGTATTGCAGTGATGAGTTACTTCCGAGAGCTTATGCACTTCCCAAGATTCATAAATTAAACTGTCCTTATAGAATTATAGTATCGATCGGTTCTTTATACTCGTTAGTCTCATTCTTATAATATTTTATATATAACCATGTCCAAAGCAAAAAGCTACAAAAAATAGTTTCCAATTAGTGGAAACACATTCTTAAAGGAGTAGAAAGGAGTTGAATAAAGATCATGATTTAGTTTCATTAGACGTAATCTCATTCTTCACAAATATTCCATTGGATATATTGGATTGTGTGAATGAGAATTGAAATTTTATATCGAGACAATGCAGTTTATCAAAAAAAAGCTTCTTAGAAGCTATTCACTTTGTTCTTGATTCTACGTACAATACTTTATTTTTGACAACAGTATTTATAAGCAAAACTTTGAAACACCATGGACTCTCCGTTGTCACCGATCATTGCTGACTTAGTGTTATAAAGACTGAAAGTACACTTGTGTAATGCAGCACTTACATGCAACTGGTGTAGTGCGATATTACACTCAGTGTAACCCAAGAGAAAACGCTATGAGTCGAAAAGTTCTGTACCATTTTGCAATGCTCGCAATAATTAACGAGATATTAACATTTAAAGATAGCCGAATACGTGTCCGCCCGACCTACTGCTTATCAAAGATCCACCGAGCGCACGGCGCGAGGAATGGAGATGGCCTAACAGATGCCATTCGAGCTTAGAAGCTCACGTGGTAAATGGGGAGCTTGTCCCATTTCCCGCGCGTCAAGCTATCGATGGCGGATATTCAGCACTTTAAAATTAATATCTCGATTGCGAAAATTGAGAAATGATCAAGAACTGAGAAAAACTCAGTTTAATTCGTTTTGAAGCATGTGCATACAAAAAAAGGTTACGTAAATATTACTTGTTTCAAGTAAAATAATAAGAGTATTTTAAAATTATATTGTCAAGAAAATATTCTTTATAATGATATAATCATTATTCATTAATCATAAAAGAAGAAGAATAAAAATTGCGTTCTTTCTTAGCACTAGAATGATTTCTATTTCTGCATTTTTCTATACTATCGTTCATGGAAGTTCACATCCGCATAAATTTCGAATGATCATGTAAAAAATTAAGACATAAAACAGCAATTGTATTTTTAAAATATATTTTGAATCGCTTGTATGCAATACTAACAATTGCAAAACCTTTTTTACCTAAATAACCTAAATTAGTTTTAATTTTGTATGTCAAAAAGTATTGTCTTTCCTTCATGTAACATTGATAATATAATTAATAAATTTTAAAAATTCGATCAGAGAACACGAATAGTAAATGGCCTGCAATTATATTTGCAGTTAAACGGATAGATAAAGTTAAAGGGCGAATAATTAGTCTAATTGATTCAATAATAACTATAAAAGGTATAAGTATGAAAGGAGTTCCTGAGGGAGTTAAATGGATTAATAAATTGTTTAAATAGTTTATAATTCTGTATAAAATTATTCTAATTCAAAGTGTTAGAGATATGGGCTCACGCTATAATGTATGTGTGGGGGATAAACTAGCAAAAGCTTTATAAAATATTTTTAATTCAATTTTGATACATAAAATTAAGAATACTTTATAAAACTTTTGCTAGTAGATGTACAAGTGATCTAAAATATATTTCAAAAATAATACAATTGCTGTTTTATGTCTTAATTTTTTATACGATCATTCGATGAAATTTATTTTTTTGATAGCTTGG
Organism: Atta cephalotes; assembly: GCF_000143395.1. NCBI lineage: Eukaryota > Metazoa > Arthropoda > Insecta > Hymenoptera > Formicidae > Atta > Atta cephalotes. The sequence continues at coordinate 2,593,751 of NW_012130093.1, read as the reverse complement.
CGCGCAGGAAGTGGGGCAAGCTCCCCGCCGCAAGTCTCTAAGTTCGAATGGCGCGGCGCGCCTGCTAGGCCATCTCCACTCCTCATGGCCCGCGCGCCATTCGTTCGATGAGCCATACCTTCGACAATACAGGTCGGGCGGACATGCGTATTCGGCTATCTTTAAACATTAATATCTCGTTAATTATTACGAGTATTGCAAAATGATAGAGCACTTTTCGATTCAATTTAGTCCGCTCTATCTGCTCGGGACGAGTGACCATATATCTGTGCCACCCTGTATGAAATTCTATTAGAATTTTATTAGAACAAATGCCAATCAAGTGTTTGGTTAATATAACCAAAAATAATGTTATTTTTATAAATATTTAATATGTATTATTAAATGGTAATAGTTTGTGTATACATATACTTATTAAATACTTATTATATTTAATAGTTATTGCCAGATTCTGAGAGAATTAAATATTACTAAAAAAATGTACAGTGATTGCTAATTATGGCAATATAACACATTTAAGTGCTAGCATCATTGCTATTGTTAATATTGTTTTCTTATATTGCCATCTATTGGCAAGCAATATTGCCAAGTACTGTTAATGTTAAGTATTGCTATGTACTATTGTATTATGGCAATATAACACATTTAAGTGCTAGCATCATTGCTATTGTTAATATTGTTTTCTTATATTGCCATTTATTGGCAAGCAATATTGCCAAGTATTGTTAATGTTAAGTATTGCTATGTACTATTGTATTATGTATAAACTATGTATTGCCAATATTTCTACTGCTAGCATTGCCTATTTTATTACTGTACTGTTGCAATATAGGGGAAATCGGGGCTGGTTGTCATATGAGATCGATTGTCGAAATGCTTATAACTCAAACAGGATATGGCAGAAAAATCTCTTTTTTTCATATAATATTAATTTGTTATGTAAAATGATTTGCACCAAAAGTATTTGTTATGTAAAACGATTTGCACCAAAGTATTATATATATTATTTATAATGACTTTGAAGAAAATGAAGTTGCTGAGTAAATTTTTCTTATTACCAATTTTGTTGATAAATCTTTGACATTATTAATCGCGATATCCCTGTATTCGTAAAAAATGACATGTCTTAGAAAATTTTTGCTACAATTATTTGCTACAATACTTATTTAATCATTATCCTGACAAAGTTTGTAAATACAATATATTTTATTAAAAATAGTTATGTGTGGTAAATTGATCAAAATGAGATGAGGTTAGATGATAATTAATTTTAATATCTTTAGAGAACATAGAATAGAATATAGAATTTGAGAGAATAATAGAATATATTTACAAACATATTATATTTTATATAGATATGTTTTTTTTTATATAGATATATGTTTCATATAAAAACTACAATACAGAAACAAATTACATATTTTATGATTAAAGTAATTATTTTATTTATATTATTAATACCATAATCACTATTATTTCTCAAAATATAGAATTGATACTAAAATAAAAATTGTATTTTTTATATGTGTTGTCCATCACAAATATGCTACTGTCAATCTTAGAATGTGCGACAATCAATCCAGAACACGGGATTAATTGTCACATTTTCGCGCTTCATTCAAAATTAAATAACTTATTTTTATGATATGAATTCATGAGTAATATTTTTTTCAATATTATAATATACTAAATTTAAGTAAATGTAACAGATTTATATTTATATTGTACGAACAATTTAAACACGTAGTTTAATATACAGAGTGTTCGGAAATTCAATCGACAACATTTGTGAACAGATAAAGTGGACTAAATTGAATCGAAAAGTCTTGTACCATTTTGCAATTTTCGTAATAGTTAACAAGATATTATTTACCAAATATTGCTGAATATTGGTCTTCAATCATTTTTTTTTATTCAAATATTGTCAACTTTATAGACAAACAGCGAAAGACGAAAATTGTTTATTTTCTTCTCATAGAGCTCTGAGAATTTTTTCAGAATTTTTTCAGAATTTTTCAATACCGTATTTTCTTGTGTTGGTAAAAATAAGAAAATGCAGTACTAAAAAGTTGATAAAAAATTCTGAAAAAGTTCTATGAGAAGAAAATAAATAATTTTTGTCTCTTGCTGTTTTTCTACTGATAGTATTTGAGAAAAAAATTATTGAAGACCAATATTCGGCAATTTTTAGTAATTAATATATTTTAACTATTGCGAAAATTACAAGATGGTGGAAGGACTTTTTAACTCAGTTCAGTTCACTCTATCTGCCCACGTTAATTGTCAATTGAATTTCTAGACATTCTATATATTATTATTATGGTAAAACTATGTATGAGATCAACAAAATAATATAAAGTAGTTGTACGTTATCATTTTATATTTAACGTATATTTAATTCATATAATCAACTTTTATATATATATATCTCAGTGCTTAATACTTAAAACTAATATACAATAGAGCGTATAGAATTTCAAAGAAATTTAAAAATACAATATCCAAGAAAAAGTAAATAAAAAAAAACAACGATCTTTCACCCAGGGAATTCACGGCATCACACGCAGATCCTTGTAGTTCATAAATCATTCAACTTGTCCACGGATGGAAATATCACTTCTCCTAAATGTGTTTAACTTGATGTTATAGAAAATATTGTTACGAGTAATTGTACAAGTAATTGAGTCATGAACGTGTGAAGAAATATAAACGATTAAAAGTTAATTATCAAAACAATCGAAACAGATTTATTAAATATAATTTAAAAAAATTACTATAAAAGAAAGCCCTGAGCGAAGATAAATTAAATTGCTATAGAAATGCGGACTCAGGTTGATTACGCGGAAACTGCCCTCACTCGATAAGCGGAACGCTGACGGCGCAGAGTAGAAAAACAGAAGAATTACTTAAAATGTTTTATCGCTTAAATAATTCGGAATTGGAAAGAAAAGGTAAATTAAGCGTTTTGCCATTTAAGTAATTCAGAATTGAAAAGAAAAGGTGAATTACTTGAAGCACTTTATCGCTTAAGCAATTCAGAGTAGAAAAAAAGAAGAATTATTTGAAGCGTTTTACCGCTTAAGTAATTCGAAATTGAAAAGAAAATGTGAATTATTTGAAATGTTTTACTGCTTAAGTAATTCGGAGTAGAAAAACAAGAGAATTACTTGAAGCGTTTTACAGCTTAAGTAATTCAGAGTTGGAAAGAAAAGATGAATTATTTGAAACATTTTATCGCTTAAATAATTCAGAATTGAAAAGAAAAGATGAATTACTTGAAGCGTTTTATCGCTTAAGTAATTCGGAGCAGAATAGGATAGGTTGGAATGTCATTGTTTTTGAGAATCTCAAAAAAAAAAACGAGAGATTATTGATGATCTGTTGGATGTGATGCGAATAACTGCGGGAATCCTCGGTAATGGTTTAGTAAAGTCACGGGATTGTGAAACTAGGTGGAACTGAAGTCTTTAAATAAATCTTGCCGATTCCCGAACCTCGCACTTTATGACAATTTAACCCATTGACTGATCGAAATTTAACGACAATTAGGTTCGCAGAAGGCTCGTATTTATACTCGCGAGGACACCCTTCTTTGATTTTTGCAGTCGGTCATTGACTTAGCGTCTCTTCTAGGAATTGGATACTTGGAGGAATCTGATTGGTGGAGATTTTAATTAGTCTTATCTAGGTCCGGATGCGCGCCAGCAATGTCAAATACTAGTTTAAGTATTTTAAAGAAAAATTAGATATATTAAAAAACAGATATAGTATAAGAAAAAATAGATTGTGATATAAATCATGTATCAAGTGATTATTTTCTTTTATCAGACATCGAGAATTTAATTTTGCACTCCTACGATTAATGTAAATTTTTAAGTAAATTTCTAGGATGATATGACATTAAAAACTTTTAATATATAGTTGATATGTTGATATGTAATTTCTGAAGTGTTGATATATAATTTAAGAACTACATCGTTTACATATTTATAATAAAATCCAGTAGTGAAAGAAAATCCGTTATTCGAATTAGATTCTAAATAGTAAATATATTACGAACAAAATTCCCAAGATAATGATTCAAAAAGAAAATCATATAAACAGGCAATTGGGAATTGGCGCTGTAGATGGTGTGCAGTTTTTGTGTGTTTCTTTAAATTAATTATATATTATTTGTACATATTTTGGTTAATCTTTTAGCCTTTCTCAGCAAAAGTATATATTACAACACATTGATTATCCATGAATTGCATAAAAGTTGTTGTATGTTGAAGTTACAGTCAATATCAAATTGTGCGGCAGTAACATATATATTCCTCCACTTCAGAATAGATTTTAAATCTTGTAGAACGATACTCGTGATTATATAGGTGACAGAGGAAAACTCTTAAACACATCTTCTGGAAATTTATGGAAACACCGAAAGGTTGCTTAAACATAAAAAAGAGTTAAAGAACAGAGTTAAAAATCAATTTTAACGCATCAATTACGTCTTGTGGATTCTACGATTCTTTTCTATCGAATATTGATTGTCATCACTTACATCAGTCTTACATCAGTCTTACATTAGTTATGAAGCATAATTAGTTATCAACAGTTGTTAGATCTCTCTTGTCTATCTCTAAAATTTTTAAACAAAGAAGGTGATAATTCTTCAATAAGCGATCATATAAGCAATAAATCAAGACTTATGCTACAGGCGGAATCATTGCATAACCACTCCTCCAATAATTATTGAGAATCTTGAATGTCAGTTGTCCCTCCCCTCCCCTCAAGAAGCAAATCCCATCAAAAATCTTAATCTGTCAAACTAATATATTCCATAAAGATCCAGTCTCAAAAATACCTTTATATAAACCCCAATCTCGCGTGCCGAGTGTTATTCAAAAAAACAGTCGTTCAGTGAGTTTAACCGATCAGCTATTAAAACAGTTATCACCGTGCATTCGATTTCTTGCCCAATATTCACCATTTTTTTTGGGCCATCGCTTCAAAGGCAATCTAATAATCATTCCTTCGAGGCGAACTGCGGAATTGAGGCGAGGAACATGCTACATTTATTTGAGCAAAGTATCGTATCCTACAGTATGAGATTCAGAATCCAACGATGACTTCGAAATGCGAAATAATTAACGCTCATGATTTTATTTTTTAATAGAATTTAATAAAATATTTGTTTATATATAATTAAATCTTGATTTGTTATAATTTCCACTTTAACACGTCGCAGTTGTTTCCGAATGGGCAGAATTATGTGACTCTTTCTTTTTGATAAATTGACTGTCGTGCGTCGCCTGCCTCTGATACATCTCGCGTTGTATATCTTATTTCTGCCGATCGTCTCATCTTGCTGAATCAGTGTTTACATGTCAACGTTCTGATTGTCAATTAAGAATGCAACATCAAATTTTATGGATCGATCGCGCAATTAAATTCTTGTGATATATTTTTTATACTTACTTTAAACAATTTGCAAAATTTATATTTATATTTTTTTTTAATTCTCAGTATCGAATTGCTTATATATTTACTAATTTCTAATTTTCGTGCTTGTGCAATGGCACTCATGACATCAGTTTCAAATAGTAAGTCATGTATTTTTACTCTTTTGTTTTTCTCTATCCGCTATTTAGATGCTCACTTGTTCCACGAATTTTATTTTTCTGTTTATTGGTCGAATTCTCACATGTTCTCCTTATTTTCTTCCTTATGCAGAGCCCGTTATAAAACAATTTTCTTTTTTTTATTCCTAAACATTCTCGTGGCCATGTCGTTCACACCTTTGGCTAAACGCCAAAGAAACCAGGATTAGAGAGATTCGTCAGCTCCTTGATGAAACTTATCGCGAATTTTTAGATATTAACTTAAATATAAACAATAAAAATAATAATAACCCTAATAATAGTTTAAATAATAATAGTAATAATAATAATAATAATAATAATTGAAGACCCAGTCGTAGGCCTTTTTTCTATTACCGTTCCTCTCCATTCTAATCATTATCTTACTTCATCTCCACATACAGAGAAAAGATTAGTCAACGCAGATAAAATATAGTTGTGGCTGCTAAAATAAATCCTTATAATAGGGAGCTAATGTTGCTGCCAAAGCTCAATTTATTATCTACTAAAATTTAAGCGCTGCAGCCAAAAGTATTCACTGTTAGAGTAAAATTATTCAGCTAAAGATATTAAACTTAATTTTTTTAAATAGAAACTAATAATATTTGCAGCAAGATTAAGAATATTAACTGACATTACATATACTTCGCTGCTAGTGCTAAGTGATTTTAACTATTCCGTCTCTCAAATTTGATATAGAAGTCCTTTCATATTAGCTACTGTGTTTAAAAATATATTGATACACGGAAAAAATGTTGTATTAACAGCATTTGCCAACAACAATCTATTCAAAAGTATTATTTATTAAAAAAGTCTTATTTATTAACAGTATTAGTGAAATAAATAACATTTTTTTTAAACAAGAGAATGACGGTGTATTTGTTAATATCAAATTAATAAAACTTTCAATTAGATGCTTTAATTTAATATCATTTTTTTTTCTGTAGTATTGAAAGTCTATAATTCACGTATATATTAAATTTCAATACATTTCGATATATTTCTAAGAACTGTCAATAATTACCAGATCTACATTGCAAGATTAAGCATGCAGAGATGAGCAAAATATCCAAAAAATTGTATTTAAATACAAAATATAAAATATTCAAAAAATTATATTTAAATATAAAATATAAAAATATATTTAAATACGTATTTTAAATATTGCCTACCCCTGGAAGCGTGCTTACTTAATGAGACAAAGATAAGAGGAATTTTAAACATATATAAGTAGTCCAATCCAATCTTCATTTATTCGTTTCATCTCGTTAATAAACATGTGTCAAATCTCGATAAAAAATAAAAAAATTATAACAAAACATATTATCAATTTATGTTATTTATATATCGTAATAAAAATATAAGAAGGCTTGTTATATTATGTTGTATATTAGCATGTATTGAAGGATTCACATGATAATACATGAAATGAATTTTTGATACAAATCCAATTAACCAAAGTTGCATGTAACGTACTTGTTAATAGTATGTAACGTGATAAGAAATTTATTTTCTAACTAAACTACATAAAAGTTAACTGGATCGTATAAAAATTTATATTCCAATTGTTCTTACATATGATTCGTTCATCTAAGTTAGATTCGTCTAATTTTGTACACACAAGAACAAGATTTATAAGTATTCGCAATTACTTAGCATAACGAATATTTGTACAAATTGAAATCGCTCAATAGCGTACAGTAAATAATATTTATAAATCTTTACGACTCGTAATATTCGTAGAGACAAGAATGCTCATTTTGCAGGGCTATTATCTTTGCGCTTCAAGAGTGAGTGGCGATGCTTACACGATGCTGTCGGGTCCTCCTCCGTTTGATCCTTAGAATCAATTCCTATAATTTTCCGCCTCCTTTAACTGTCACTCCTGATTTTTCTTATTCGGAACTCATGAAGACTCATGCTCCAGAATTTCTGTGTCGTTAATTTCGTCCGTATTCAAACGTGCCCAAATATAATGAGATAAGTCAGCTGTTCAGCAAAGCCAGCAATCAAAAGCGAGGTTCGAACCCGACTAAACTCTGTCACACTCATTATGCCCCTTTCACTATCATCATCTATCCACTATCATATCTCTCTTTATCCTAAATAGTGCGAGGATAATCTCGTTGTCTTTACAGGTATAATTTCGCATTACAATTAATAATATAATTATAATATAACGTACATGTTATCATAGAAAATTAGGTATACAACTTTGCTTCCGCCGTTTTCCTATAGATGGCTTTAGCGGTAAGTGGTGGTCGAAATAAATAGATCATAGACGTCATACAATAAACTTGGGCATCTGTCAACATAACCCCATAGAAACATTTGTCGATTTGTGTCTGCATCATAAAGTTATTCTCGATTGAAAATGTCAGTTTACGAGCCAAATTCTCGTCATTTGCGGGAGGTTTTAATTTTTTGCTTCAATATGAAGAAATCTGCGGCTGAGGCTCATCGAATGCTCTCAAATACTTATGGTGAGGCCGCTATTAGTGAAAGAACGTGTCGTGAGTGGTTTCAACGCTTCAAGAACGGTGATTTTGACGTCCAAGGTCATGCTCTGTATTTGGTGGGACCAGCTCGGCGTAGTGTATTATGAACTGTTAAAACCGACTGAAATAATCACAGGCGATCGAACGCAATTGATGCGTTTGAACTGAGCATTGAAAGATAAACGTAATACAACGAGAGACACGATAAAGTGATTTTGCAGCATGATAATGCTCGACCCCATGTTGCGAAAGTGGTCAAGATATACTTGGAAACGTTGAAATGGGAAGTCCTATCCCACCCGCCGTATTCTTCAGACGTTGCTCCCTCTGACTATTACTTATTTCGATCAATGGCACATGGTCTGGCTGACCAGCACTTTCGGACTTATGAAGAAGTAAAAAATTAGATCGATCGTGGATAGCCTCAAAAGATGACCAGTTTTTTCGACGCGGAATTCGTACGCTACCCGAAAGATGGGAGAAAGTAGTAGCTAGCGATGGACAATACTTTGAATCATAATTGTATAACCAGTTTTTTACAATAAAGCCTCGAATTTCGGAAAAAAACGGCGGAAGCAAAGTTGTACACCTAATAATATAAATAATTTTAATACTGTTAAATTAGATTAATTTGTTAAAATATGTATGTAATAATGTGTGCGCATGTCACACGAGACAGTTCCCGACGCATGCGATATAATGCAATATCAAAATTGAAGGTCACTTTTTCAAACGAATTAGCAGTATAGTATAGAAGTCTGGTTAGGACGGATGAAATGGATTTTGTGTTAGAAGAAGGAAAACGGGGAAGGAGTGAAGATAGAGTGCCATAATCGGAGGAGAGGAAATAGATTGAGGAAAGGGAGCTGGAGACCCATATGCTCGTGGCAATTAAATAATCAGCGTGTGTATTACAAACATATAAGAGAGATATAACACAAGTCAGAGGTCTAACGCAAAAAGAAAAAGAAGAGTTATACACAAAAAAAAGGATTCACAATTAGTAATATCAGCTAAATATCAGTTTCTGATTTAAATTTTGTTATTGCTAAGAGTTGACTATTGCAGATAAAATACATTTACTGCCGACATCCAACTTTATTAGTTCAAATTAAAACTCGTATTTAACACGAGTAACTAAGTGCTATTCCTCACTAGCTGCATAACCGAGCATTCCGTTCGCAATTGTTTCTGGGATAGTGCCGATTGTCTGCCTACGCATCGTTAATATCATTTTGGCGACATTGTTTGGCGTGCTCATTGCATCTACCACAGTCTAATTATAATAGAAATCAGTAAAAATAAGGAACAAATCAAACTGCATCAGCAAGAATCGAGCAATGTTTGTTTGACTCGAGAGTGAAACGCCCCTCTACTAATATTTAATTATTTATTTTTTCTTTTAAACTTCTGAAGAAAGTATAATTTTTCAAACGCTATTTTTCACACTGAGGGATACGTTTGGCGTATGTATGTACAGCTGATGCAGAACGTTGCAAGACACAATCATACTGCATTTTTTCGAGTTAATGACGCATAAAACTGTATAATTTCGGGGTCCATTTCACATTAGCTTGTTCTAAGAAGTTAGCAGTATTATAGTATATATAGAAATCTGTGGTCTTAACCAGAGAATTTTTTCTGATATTTTCCTTCTTCTCCCAGCACAATCTCTCTAATTTCCTCTCCCTCTCCTTCTCGTTCTTCATTACCTCTCAATTCTACTTCGTCGGGGTGACACCCAATTGTACACGGTTCGATTGGACACTGTTCAATTGGATACGTTCAACAGAGCACCGATCGATCAAGTGGACACCGAACGATTAGACACTGCTCGATTACATAAAGTGAAATCATGTGTGTCTTAGAGTAAACTGTATTGTACATAATGCCACGTAATTTAGTTCTTTCATTTTATGTAAATATAGCGCAATTCGACATTGATTGGTTGGACACCGATCAAGTGGACACTGATCATTTGTATACCGATCGATTGAACGCGCACTATTTATATTTTGATCTCTTCCTGATAAATTTTTGATTAAAGATGATAAAAATATATAATTAGGACTTCAGAGAAGGCCAAACATAATACAAAAACTATTAATTTTAGAGGAAAAGTAATGACATAAAAAAAATCATGTTAATTTAAACAAAATAGTTTTTTTTGTTACTTCAAACCTAAATAAATAGATTTGTTCAAATCTAATAAATAGAACAAGAATTATCAAAAGATATGATATCTCGCGCCAAGTGCGAGATCCCCCGTGTCCTTACGTGAATCGGCGAGTTGCGAGCATCCGAGATTATCGGATTTCTCAATAAATGGCTGAATTTATCAATTTTTGAATAGTCTCAATTGCGACTACTTGGGTTTAAATTATGTAATAAAAGCGTTTTATTTTTACGTATCCTATGAACGGAGATATCGCAATGCAAAATCCAAAATGTCAAAATCATTCACATTAACATACGTTATTATCATTGCCTTTGAAAATGTTATCCGTTTAACATTTTAAACGCAGATGGCACTTGCCTGTTGCGACACTATCTACCTACAGTTTCGCTAGCATTGTATCGATATGTCAATAGCAAGATCATTTGTCATTCATAGCATCGCTTCGTGAAAATATATTGTTATGCAGCACAAACTTTTGCATAACACATAATGCATACGAAAATTAATTAATCAAAGTTCCTCTTTTCCGTGAAATGAGAAGAAAAAAGGATTTTGATTGATTCGCTGATGCACTTATGCATTATACAAAGATCTATACTGCGGCTTTAATCAAATATGTAAATTCTGAAATAAGTCGGATAACCAGCGTGATTTAGAATATTGAGCAAACTGATGCATTGTATGAATTGTCTTATATTTGGCATATATTTAGCAAGATGACAGCAACATAACAGCAATAAATAATTAATCGTTTCATCTTGAGCACTATGATGAAAATATGACAGCGATAAGACATATGTAACGACATCCATCCGTTGTTGCAATATCCATATGTCATCAAGCTATGAAGTTTTTTTTAATCTATATTGTCGTAGTTCGTTGCTAAATGTATCACAAAAATCACTCACCCGCGAGCATTATCTTTTCAACAAAAAGCGGAGATGCATTAACTCGTAAATAAGAATCATTTGGGAAAAAATATAAAAAGCGCAGCATTTCGTGAAGTGTAGAAAGTTGGATTTTAATATGAGGGACAGTACCCATATTACAATGGAATTCTAATTTATCACGACAACAACGTGGCATTTTGAATTTATGTCAAATGAGTTTAAGATACTATTATGTTAACCGTTGGAATAAGAAATGTCGATAAATTAAAGATAAGGTATTTCTTCATTATGTGTGAAATATTTTTCTCATATAAATTCTAAATTTGATTATGACAAAATCGATAACATCTTGATGGCATCACTTCATTATATTGTACATATAGCATTATATTGTATATAGCGATCATTATTTGGTACACGCTATAATGTTGCCATAAATATGCTATTAGCTGCGGATAACATGTTGATGATAACAAGTTGCCTTTAAATTGCTGTCTTTCGAATTAGAATTCTATTGAGTTCAACGTGACAGACATAATGCTGTTTTATCTTGTCTCAAGTTTATCGAAATTAATTGTTGTAACGATTTTCAAGAACATATTAGCAAACTCGCTGCATTTGGATTTTTATCTAGAAATCTAAGTTTCATACAAAAAATGTGCAAATTTTTTTTTTAAAAGTTACAAAATTATATGGAAAGTCTGTGATAAAGTGAAAAATTCTTTTATTTATGTGAGTCTAATAAAAATGTATCACATTTTTCTCGAAAAGTTAGAGGAAAGATATTATCAAAATTCTAAGATAAATAGGGGGACGTACTTTGATGACCTTTGAGTAAGTAACCTAACCTCAAATGTCTTTGGTTATACTATCAATAAAAACATGTTTCTTTGGGAAAGGAGGGGATGTTTTTTACTCATTCTATCGTGCTGAATAATTTTGCATTAGAGTATGTTTTTGAAAATTCAATTATTGTCGGGATATAAACCAAAATAAGTCAGACTAAAAGTTCGGAACAAATTTTTTATTATTGCAATAAACGTTCAAAATATTCACTATGTTGATCTAGACATGCTTGTCATTCCCATCATTTAAATTAAGTTAGTAGAAAATTAAACATGTGATATCATTATTTGAATTATTTGAATTAAAAGATTCATGTGACATCATTATTTCTTAAATGTAATATAAATAAATGTACTTAGGTTACTATTATTTTGATAGTTCGAAATAACTAGTTAAAACTAATTAAACTAATTAAAACTAATTAAAAGTAACTAGTTAAAACGTTAAAAGTTAAAATTTTAAAAAAGTTAATAACTTTTGAAATTAAAAATAGTTAATAACTTTTAATTTAATTTACAATAGTTAATTTTAAATGCATTAATTTTTAACTTAATTTTTTTAAAGTTACTTTTAAACTTTAATTTATTATTTTGTTTAAATTAAAAATTTTTCTATCTCTCTTAATGCTAATATTTTTTTTCTATAAAATTTTAAACATTAGAGGATTAATTTAGAAAAAGTTCAATAATTATATGAAATTTTATAATAAGTCACACCATACGGTAGCTAGTTTTTATTGGCTCGTTGGATTTTGCCAATTTTCGCTTATATTTGAATTACACTAATTTTAGATGTCACAAACATTTTATCTCAGCAACGTGAATATGAAATAAGCCTTATAAATCGAATTTTCTCAAAATTCTTACGATTATTTTTTATAACAAAAATAAGAAGAAATCTGTCTTTAATTAATTTTAATCCAAATTGCGTCTATTAAAAAAACTTTTTATTTTTTACAAATACTCGATTTTTATATGTTTGAAGTAATATTTTTTATAAATAAATATATACCCCACATTTTAAAGCTCGATACACATATTATATACAGAATACCAAAATAATAATTAATAATAGTTAAGAAACGATCCTCTTGAAAAGAACTTCTAGCTGTTCTAGATGTTTCTTTAGCTTCTAGCTGAATGTTTTTGTAAAAAGTACTTTTCAAGAGGATCGTTTTTTAATTACAGTGGAACTTCCCTAACTTCAATATTTTGTAACTTCTTTATTCTCCTTCTACTTGTACATCGTGTATAAAAATTTTGTGTTAAAATAGATTATGTTGCATTGGCATTTGCGCAGACATTCTTATTCTATATTATGCCTGTCCAATTTGAGCTCCAGAATCAAAAAACAAAGTCATTGACATAAAAAAATCAATATAAGTAAAATTTCGGAGACTGTAAAGTGTTGATATACATCTGAATGACGCTTATCAATACGTTAGAATTTACAAAATCTTCATTCACATTAAATTTTTTTGCATCGATGGTTTTGCGTTTTGGCTCCAGCGCTCAAATTGGACAAGCCTGCTCTATATGTAATACATATTATTTTTTTTAATACTCCGTTCTTAATGTAAGTAGTAGGGAGAATCTCCTTATATTCTCACAGCTCTGCGTAATAGAAGTTATGGAAGTTCCACTGTATTAATTATTATTTTGGTGTTTTATATGTATATCGAGTTTTAAAATATCGAGTGTTCATTTATTTGTAAGAAATATTATTTTATATATATAAAAATTGGATATTTGTGAAAAATAATTTTTTTTAATTAAGACAGACACAATTTGGGCTAAAATTAATGACAGATTTCATCTTATTTTGTGTAAGATTAAGAAACAACCGTAAAAATTTTGAGAAAAATTGGCGAGTGACATTTCTGAAAGTTTACTTGTTAGATTAAGAATTGTTGTAAAATAGTGTTGCATATCTATTTTCTAAATTTTTATGTTTTTTATAACAAATATCTAGTCGATGCAGTAAACATGCAAGAGCAATCGTTTTAAAAGTTAACGTAAATAAAGGTTAAAGAAAGAGAGATAATATATACTCTTCTCTCTTGACGAAAACGCTTTATAGTATGCAAGGTTGACGAAAACGCTTTATGGTATGATTCTTATTATACTCATAAGTAACTTAAATGTGAATAAAATAATTAAATTCAATAATAATTTATATTGTAAGTGTTATTTAAAGTAATCTTTTTTTTTAAATTAGGACATTTTGATCTCAAAAATAATTTTTTCAAAATTAACTTTCATTACATAAGATAATATATATGGTATATATATATATGTGGCTAATGGCTTATAAAATTATATATATATATATTATTTTATAAGCCATTAGCTTTAATTTAATTTAGTTTTTAAAAAACATTAACTTTCTCAACTCTCCCTGGATATAAAGATGTTAACATTTCGGTTTCATTTTTATTTATCATATTTTTTATATTTAATTAGAAAATAAAAATATTAACATTTTTCATTATTTAAAAGAAATTATTAAAAATAATTATTATTAGAAGAATTAAAAATAGGACCACTCGAATGGTTTTATTGTTTAAAAATAATTATACTACATTAGTGTTTCGAAATGTATTTTCTGTAAATGTATTTTCAATAATATAAATGTATTTTATATTATTGACATATTTAAAGATTTCACATATACTCTTCAACAAAATTATCGCATAAGTAAATTTATATCAAAATTTCGCAAAAATTTAAATAAGTGTAACTCCGCGAAAAACAATCGCATTAAATATCGTTAAAAATTTTTTTTCATTCTTAAAGGTAAAGTTTATACTTTAATGGATTTTGAATCTATCCTTACCTTTATGTAACATCTTTTTAAAAATAAGAACGTGTTTTTTTTTTCAGAAATTTGCATAGTTTAATGCACTCAACGGTGAAGTAAATTTTTTTTGTAAATATTATGATAACCATAAAGTGGACTTTTCTCTTACAATTTAAAAAAAATTAAGCTTTGACTTTTTTTTCTAGGAGATACAGTATATTAAATTTACCTATTTTATTTAATTAGCGCCAGCATTAGTAATTAGCATTACCTGATGCACATCACGGAGGTTGCTAGTTGGATTTTACGAATCGTAGTGGATTTGCGTGCGTGCTTGGGAGGGAGGTATATCGTGGAATTTTTTTCGGTGGGGTTTTTGATTAATTCAGAATGAACCGTGCACCAATCGGAATATAACATAAATGTTTGTAAATATGATAATTTGTAACATGAATGAATTCCATTTGAATATTTTTACAACTTTTGATATCTCCTCGTACCTCATTTTCAAGAAGAAAAATGTTTTGTACATCATGTGACTTTTATCTTTTTTTTTAAGAATTTTTTTAAGAAGACTATTACAGTTACTACACGAATGTATTAATTATAGCGTATATTCTGTTTTTCGCGCGGGACAAAAGTTCTTACGAAAATTTTCTCTACATATCATATATTTTGTCAAAGCTCGAACAAACAATGAGAAATTTCCGAAAGAATTTTCCGCTTGAATTAGAGCTTATATCAATATGCATGTTTACAAGAGGTCATCCGAAGAAGACGAAGCGGAAATACACAATTTTAAAGAACAAATATACTTCCACACACACACACACACACACACACACACACACACACACACACACACACACACACACACACACACACACACACACACACACACACACACACACACACACACACACACACAC
>NW_012130093.1:2574278-2577907 GCF_000143395.1 Atta cephalotes | reverse complement strand
ACGCACACACGCACACACGCACACACGCACACACGCACATGCACACACGCACATGCACACACGCACGCACACATACGATTCGCAAAATTCGACCAGTAACCTCTCCGTAGTGCACATCGGGTAATGTTAATACTGGCAATAATAAAATGCATAGGTAAGTTTAATGCACTGAATCTCCTCGAGAAAAAATCATTCAAAGCTTAATTTTTTTTAATTTGAATAAGAGAAAAAACCATATTATACTTTACGATAGTTAGCATGACATTTACGAAAAAAATTTACTGTACCCCGTAGTGTGCGTCGAACTACGCAAATTTCTTAAAAAAAGATATATCTTTATTTTTGAAAAGATGTTAGAAGGGGTAAGGATAAATTCAAAATCGATTGAAAGCTTTGTATAATACAGACTTTACCTAGAATGAAAATAAAACTTTTAAATGTGATCATTTTTCGCGAAGTTACTTTTATTTGAATTTATGCGAAATTTTGATATAAATTTACCTATGCGATAATTTTATTGACGAGTGTATTTTTGAAAAAAAATGATTATAAATACACTTTTGATAATTTGATAAATTGATAAAAATAAGTTTAGAACAAATTTGGAATAAAAAGTTATTTTTTTCTTCAAGAGCGCGTAATAGTAATTAATGCAAATGCTTAAAAATTATAAAAACGTTATCAATTTGGCCACGGTCATTTAAGAGTAAAAATTATTTATTTAATTTATTAATTTTGAACTTCTAAAACATAAATAAATAATAATGTTATAAAAAAATCTCAAATATTATTATGTGATTTAGTTTATAGACTAACATCTATTCTAAATCTTTAAAAATAGAAATATAACTGGCAAGGGTAAAAATTAATTTATTGAAATAAAATTTTACAAGCACATGTTTCTAGATTCCTGCCACAAGTTTCCTACATGCGCCGAATTTTCGATATTTTGATTTTTGGTTTCATCTTAATATTTATATAATCTTTTCTTTCTTTGCCTTCTTTACACTGAGATATATCCTCGGTTATATTTTTTTTAATTAGTCTAATTTCAAAATATTTAAATTTATACAATGTATGCGTATGCTTTTCATTTATATTTTCATGCATTTTCGTGCCCTACAAAATTAGATCTCGTGAAATTCAGAGAATTATATGTTTCTGTCTTGTAACTTTGGAAGGCACATTTAGCACGAAATATTTAAATCCAGCAAGGAAATTTTAAATTTGTTCTATGTGTGGTGAATCTAATAACGATTTTATTAATGCCAAAGTATGTCGTGATGTGATACTTTTCAGCTGCCAGACGTTACATTTGCGTTACATAACATCACCGTGCTCATGGAGAGTAATATAGTGTCGGAAGTAAGCCAGGGCAGGGATTCGTTTCTGAAGATTCAGAAGGATATACAGCACGCCGTTAATCAGACAATCCCTGTAGTCAGTGCGAGTATTCGACGAGCCTGTAACTATCTGGCAAGCATTGCCAATAACATGACTGCTCTTATCGACAGGATAAATATCGACATAGATAAAGTATATATGCGACATTTAGAAGTTGCTCAGAATAATATAAATCAGTATTCACCCTATAGGTTCGTGAACAAATAAACTTGAGATAAATGCATGCGAAGAATAAAATTCATAGAGAATATCTAATGATCTTTATATATATAAAGATATGGTTTGTTTTAGATACTATCTTGGTCTTGGTATATCCGGTATTCTTCTGACTGTCTTGATGTGTTTAACGTGTGGCCTTTTCTGCGGTATTTGCGGAAAACGTCCAGATGGATACGGAGATGATTGCTGTAATAAAGGATCAGGGGCACGATTTCTTATGATGTAAATTACAAAAGTTATTAGAATTATGTAAAATAAAATCAGTTGCCATTGTCATTCTCTTTTTTTATAACTTTTAACATTTCAAATTGCAGGGCTGTGTGGATTATCTTTCTTTTGACGAGCATTCTGATGGTTATAACTGTTGTTCATATGATAACCGGCGTTATAGCCCAACGTGGTATCTGCGAGCCTTTAAAGAATCCAAAAGACAACAGGATGTTCGAACTGGTCGATGAGTTTGTGCAAATCAAGAGAATACTTTATCCGAAAAATCCTAATGCGAATATTAACATGAGTTATATTGTAACGTAAGTATGTCTATGTAATATATGTAATAATTGTATTTTTAAATCGGCTAAATTCTAAGGAAGCTTGTATTTTGACAAATGATAATCTTATTGTATAACATCGTGCGACAGTATTTTTCACACATGAAAAACACAAAGTTCTTTTTATGAAAGTAGAGATGAAATCTAGTACCGGCGTTTAATTTGGCGATATCAAATCGTTGGCGTTTGCAGTTTTTGTGCACATTCCAAATTTAGAGGAAGTCACTTCGTCTGTGGCGCAAGATGGAATTTTGCGATTGTCTGAACATTATGTACATAAAATGATGTAAAATTGATCACTGAATGAGAAAACAATCAAATTAAAGCAATTGGAATAGAGCAAAATGATGAAAAAATGTATTTTTAGTCGAAAATCGTCAAATCGTGATCTAAAAATCATAACTCATAACTCATAACGCTTGTGAGCGTTTGTTTAATATTTGATAAGCAACAAGGATGAAATGATTCGTAATCGTATTTATAAGTTTGAATCGGATCGCGGCGTTATACGTAGCTAACTTCAAGACAAATGCGTTATAACCATTTTTGTAGAAAGGTCGAATAATTTTCAATTAAAAATACATATTTTCAACATCTTTCTTTATTTTCCTTTTAATTTTATCATTTTCTCATTTAGCGACTAATTTTGTATGAAAATACATGATTTTCAGACAATTGTAAAATTTCATCCGAAATAACCTGTTCAAATGTGTATAAAACTTCAAATTTGCGTAAAAAACACAAATGATTTGATATCGCAGAACGACATGCTTGTATTACATTTTGTCTCTACTTTTGAGAATAACTTGAGTTTTCTATATGTGAAAAAAAAAATTATTTTTGTTGCACAGTGTAATCATGAGATGCGATAGCGTCTCCCATCAAGTATATTTTGCAAAAAAAGAAAAAAAATAATATTATAAAAAAGAGGTGAAATCAAAATAATTGTTACATTCTTCCATATAAATAGAAATTTTTGTCATTTTGTTTACAATTTTCTTTTCATGATTCCGTTTTTACGTTGTTCTATATAAATTATTTAGTTTAATCATTTTGCGTGAATATCCTGCGAAAATAATATTCAGTTTAATTGCGTTGCTTTCAAATACTCTGTGCTGGCGTGACGCGTGCGTTGGCTAGCGCAAGTCAATCATATCATTCGCGAGGCGCATACGTACCGATGTTAAAAAATACGGATTCCATCAAAAATAGGGAAGAAATTTAGAAACACGGTAGTGTCTCGGCGCTAAGAAAAACGCGTAGTGTTTTAGCGCGAGACAGTACAGTGTATCTTTAAGAGAGCGCTAAGTTTTTCGAGATCTCGATTATTATATACTAGACACAACAGGCGCACTTTTTGTGTGCGATATTGAGCTTTTAATATTACATTATATATACAAATATGCATACATATATATATATATATATATATATATATATATATATATATATATA
>NW_012130093.1:2567141-2571163 GCF_000143395.1 Atta cephalotes | reverse complement strand
AGAGAGAGAGAGAGAGAGCTAGAATATGTGGCTTACTGGTGATAGGATTGATGAATGGCACTCTGGACGTAGTTCTCAGTGATGGAGTTCATGTCTGGCTCGAAAGATGACATGGCTCGGAGAGCTATTGGAGCTGGACTTCATACGTGAACACTAACTCGAAAGTTACAAAAATTAGATCGAAATGAGCCTAGAGCGAAAAAGCCCGAGGGCTCGAGAACTCGCGAGAGACAATCAAAGAATGATTGAGAAGTGCCCAGGAATGCCCAAGGAATGTCCAAAGAATGTCCAAGTAATGCGCAGAGTTTTACAAAAAAATTGCCGTTTAATATAAGGATATTTTTAGAGGAGAAAGTTTCGAAAATTGATTAGTCGAATTCGAATTGATTCGGATATAGGTTTTGATAATTGGTAGGATTCTCGTTTTTTGATTCAAGATTTAGAATACGTTTTGTGGAAATAAAGGATGTTGACCGGAATCTATAATGTGGAAAAGTCTCAATTCTTAATTCTATGACCTTGGAATTTATGAGAAAGCGCGCATGCAGTACGTCAAGAAAGCACACGTGCAGCGTCGGTACCGAACTACCAAATACCTTCCCTTGAATGTCACTTCTTAGATTTTATGATCACGGACTCGTCAGAATCATTTGCGATGTGATCGTTAAAAGATGTCTTAGAGCTGGTTTTACGCTCCTAAATAACATATTTATTATTATTTTAGCCGCAGTCCGAAGGGCAAAGACTCAATGTTCTTTCGGTCCTATCGCTCACATACGTGCACCAGTTCACCGCTGAACGACATTTATGAGGATGTGGGTTCTACTGGATTCTTCGTTTTAGTTTGTGGGAAAAGAAAATTTCTAGTTTTTCTAGGCTGTAATGGCTCAATTTGTTCGTTATTCGTAATTGTCTCTATATTTCAACGAACTCTAAATCTCCACGAAAGAAAAGAATCGTGGAGTCTGCTGGACGTAATAGAAGTAATTAATTTATATACTCTTTATATAGAAAAACATTGAACATTACAAAAGATGTGATATTAATAAATATAAAATAAGAAAAAACATAATCCGCTGGATATTGTAAACACAAATATTAAATGAGTAGATCGATAAAAAAAACGAGCAAAGAAAAGATTTTAATTTAAACTAATTTAAACTATATTATCTAATTTAATTTAAACTACATTATTTCTTTATTTACAATTAACTAGTATTTGATGTCATAAAAAATCTATGGAACGTTTCGAATATACTACGTCTTCATCAATTAAAATGAAAAAAAATATAGATTTAAATTAATACGCAATGTTGCACACGTTGGATAAATTTTAAGTATAAAAGATACAAAATATAGAGTTATGTCGCAGTTAATTACAGTAATTACGCAATATATGATCTACAAAAATTATCGAACTATTTCTTCGTTAAATGGTGAAAATGAGCGAAGTCAAGTTATAAGAAAATTATGAAATCAAAAGGCTATTTATATGTTTTTCAATATATAAAAGATTATATAAAAAGATTAAGTTAATTATGAGGTAAAAGAATTAAAAATTAAGTGGAATTTACAATTATAAAACGCCTCGGTTAATGATGAGAACTCGTGTTATACTTAGCGCTAACAGGCAAATGCAAAGGATATGTCGATGATGTTATTTATGTTGAGTATAATAAGATCATCAAAACACTTTTATATATAATTATTTTGAAACCGATTTTAATAAACAGCTATATGAAGCATCCAATCTCTCGGTATCTTTTTGTAAATTTATGCCTTTTTCCTGTTCTTTAATACAAAGCATTCCGAAATGAACCTTTTATTATAATTATGTTCGAAGAATGATTTTAACATTGTTCCAATCAAAGGAATGATTGAAATTCATAACATGTTTTGAGATTACCGAGTACTTCGACGAATCACATCATCGTAATAGTGTTAATGTGTTCATTAATACGAATTTTAGCCGCAGTCCGAAGGGCAAAGACTCAGTGTTCCGTCGCTCACGCACGTGCACCAATTTTTAGTTTATCGCTGAGCGACATTTACGAGGAGGTACTGGATTCTTCATTTTATTTTGTGGAAAAAGAAAAAATTTGTAGTTTTTCTAGGCTGTAATGGCTCAATTTGTTCTCGAATAAAACTTAATTATCCAATTCAATTAATAATAGTTTTTATTTTTCTTCAAGGATATTTTTATTGAAGATCTTCTTATTCCAATCCAAGTAATAGCAATTTTAATTATCTGTCAAAAATTATTACTCTTCGAAAAAAAATTAATGTATCAAATGTAAAATTAAAACCTAGATACTACAATTTTACCATAATTAATCAAGTTAAATTCTATTAAATTAATAAGTAAAACACGAAAGATATTATCTTTTGTTATTTACTTAACTCTAATGATATGTATCATTTATATAAAAGATTTGATATCAACAATTGGCATCAAGTTAAATTCCATGTAATTCGGATACCAAATTAAATAAATAATATTAACTTTAATGATATCATTCTTATAAAAGATTTGAAATCAAGAAATGGTACTGAGTTAAATTCCATATCAAATTAAAGAATACAATCCGTAATTGCATTATCTTGTCCATTCAAGCGTTATCATAAAAAATTGAAGGAGTAAACACTTGGCGCTGCTAAACCACGGTATGACATAGTGCTAGAAACATAAATGTAAAATGAGAAACATTTTCATAATAGGAAAGTATCTAGCGTAGATATATATAAATTTAAATTTATTTATTTAAATTTAAATTTAGATAAGTAGATAAATAAATTTGGATTTATAAGACTTGTGTTAAGAAAAAGAAAAAAGAAATAACAGTAAATTCTATTTTTATTTACTGTATAAAAAAACATTTAGAGTAAGTTCATTATTATTAGGTGTACAACTTTGCTTCCGCCGTTTTCCTATAGATGGCTTTAGCGGTAAGTGGTGGTCGAAATAAATAGATCATAGACGTCATACAATAAACTTGGGCATCTGTCAACATAACTCCATAGAAACATTAGTCGATTTGTGTCTGCATCATAAAGTTATTCTCGATTGAAAATGTCAGTTTACGAGCCAAATTCTCGTCATTTGCGGGAGGTTTTAATTTTTTGCTTCAATATGAAGAAATCTGCGGCTGAGGCTCATCGAATGCTCTCAAATATTTATGGTCGCGTGAGGCCGCTACGTGAGGCCGCTACGTGAGGCCGCGCGTGAGGCCGCTATTAGTGAAAGAACGTGTCGTGAGTGGTTTCAACGCTTTAAGAACGGTGATTTTGACGTCCAAGGTCATGCTCTGTATTTGGTGGGACCAGCTCGGCGTAGTGTATTATGAACTGTTAAAAACGACTGAAACAATCACAGGCGATCGGTATCGAACGCAATTGATGCGTTTGAGCCGAGCATTGAAAGACAAACGGCCGCAATACAACGAGAGACACGATAAGTGATTTTGCAGCATGACAATGCTCGACCCCATGTTGCGAAAGTGGTTAAGACATACTTGGAAACGTTGAAATGAGAAGTCCTACCCCACCCGCCGTATTCTTCGTTGCTCCCTCTGACTATCACTTGTTTCGATCAATGGCACACGGCCTGACCAGCACTTCCGGTCTTATGAAGAAGTAAAAAATTGGATCGATTCGTGGATAGCCTCAAAAGATGACAGTTTTTTCGACGCGGGATTCGTACGCTACCCGAAAGATGGGAGAAAGTAGTGGCCAGCGATGGACAATACTTTGAATCATAAATGTATAACCAGTTTTTTTACAATAAAGCCTCGAATTTCGGAAAAAAAAACGGCGGAAGCAAAGTTGTACACCTAATACATTAAAATTATAATTATCTTTTATTATTTATTTGTTCAACTGCTATTATAATTTTTTAATTGCTTTTATAGTTTTTATTATTCGATCCAGCAGCGCCAAGTGTTTACTTCTTTAACTTTTTATGATAATACTTGAATAAATAAGCAATTACAGATTGTATTCTTTACTTAATTTGATATGGGATT
>NW_012130093.1:2560595-2565853 GCF_000143395.1 Atta cephalotes | reverse complement strand
GGCCAGCGATGGACAATACTTTGAATCATAAATGTATAACCAGTTTTTTTACAATAAAGCCTCGAATTTCGGAAAAAAAACGGCGGAAGCAAAGTTGTACACCTAATACATTAAAATTATAATTATCTTTTATTATTTATTTGTTCAACTG
This sequence comes from Atta cephalotes, assembly GCF_000143395.1. Taxonomy (NCBI): domain Eukaryota; kingdom Metazoa; phylum Arthropoda; class Insecta; order Hymenoptera; family Formicidae; genus Atta; species Atta cephalotes. The sequence continues at coordinate 2,565,702 of NW_012130093.1, read as the reverse complement.
CTATTATAATTTTTTAATTGCTTTTATAGTTTTTATTATTCGATCCAGCAGCGCCAAGTGTTTACTTCTTTAACTTTTTATGATAATACTTGAATAAATAAGCAATTACAGATTGTATTCTTTACTTAATTTGATATGGGATTTAACTTGGCGCCAGTTCTTGATATTAAATTTTTTATATGAATGATATATATCATTAGAGTTAAGTAAATAACAAAAGCTAGTCATTTGTGTTTTACTTTTTAACTTGATTAGATTGTAGAATCTAGGTTTTACTTTTTCATTTGATACATTAATTGTTTTCAAAGAGTAATAATTTTTGACAGAGAATTAAAATTGTCATTACTTGGTTTGGAATAAGAAAACTTTCAATAAGAATATCTTTTGCATTTTGTAGTAAATAAATGTCTTTATAAATAATTTATCTTATAATTGACTTCAAGAAATAGATTGTCATTTGTTTGTGCAAAATTTGGCCTCTGTTGACCTATATAGCTTTTTCTTTGTGAAATAATTTTCATATAACAAGTTTTAAAATAAAATTAAAGATATAATTATTTGAGTCGGTAAAAACGTTAAGAACATCATTTATATTTTTCGAAGAATACTAATTAACAAATACTAATGTACAATTTGTATTCTGTATATATATTTACATGCAAAAAAATCAGAACACCAAATTTTTGCACAAATTTTAAATACTTTCAAATAGCAATAACTCAGTGAAAAATTATCATAGCAAAATGTTTAAAAAAACCTTTTAAAGCTTGAGATCTCTACTTTTGAAATCAGTACTTTAAAAAACGATCCTTTTTGCTTCAATGTTGAAAATAATCGTACAGAGGTCTATAAAAAAAGCAATTAAAGGTAAAAATTCACTTTCGAAAACTGTATACCTCATTTGTGCGCAATTTTTAATTGGCACCGTGGCAAATTTCGTAAAAAATTTTGAGAATTTATGCATCTTCGTTTATGTTAGTGTAACTTTACATAATATAAGTATGACCTTTTTTTAAAGTATTTGGAATGTAGAGATTTCAAGCTTTAAAAAGCTTTCTTAAACATTTCGCTCTGATGATTTTTCTCTGAGTTATTGCTATTTAAAAATATTAAAAATTTGTGCAAACATTAGTGTTCCGGTTTTTTTTGCGTGTGAGTATATATTAAATTTTATGTATACTTTATTTCTATCGGATTTTAAATATCATTTGTTATATTCGTTATTTTATGTAATATAAAAGGATTGAGTTATAAATAAATGGAGATCAAGGACGAATAAGTCGCATTTTTATTATCATTTTTTTAGCTTGATTAACGAATGTAACATATAATTTTGTTTTCGCTCGATCTTCTTTTGTTATGTATTAATTTATAAACAAACAGAAATGATGAATAAATTATTTTTTCATTATCATTTCCTTAATTAACAGTTACCAGCGTGTAATTTTATTTCCATCTGATCTCCATTTGTTAAATATTAATTATAAACAAATAGAGATAAATCGTTTTTTCATTTTCTAGCTTAGTTAACAAATACCAGCGTATACTTGCGTTGTTATCTGATTTCCTTTTGTTAAATATTAAGTTATAAACAAATAGAGATCGATATCGAATAAATTGCTTTATAATTGTCATTCTCTAGCTTAGTTAACAAATATCAATTATATAATTTCATTTCTATTCGATCTCCTTTTGATAAATATTAAGTTATAAATAAATCGAGATCGAGATCGAATAAATCGCTTTTTTTTATCATTTCTTAGTTTAGTTAACAATTACCAACGTGTTTTATTATTATCGACTTTACCGATTTTATTTTGAAAAAACCGACAGAGACACTATCATAGTACAGATTGCAACGGTTGCTGATCGTGTATATCACTAGCGTTTTTTGCGTAAAACATGTCAGAAGGAACACCAAAGGAATGCACGAAATGTGGTCGACGATGACAACTGAATCTGAAAAGTTACAGATCCGGATTTTGCGTCGCAATATCTGTTATACGTAGAGAAAAAATAAAAATTTGTATAATACAATCGGAGTGCTATCGATTAATGCTCATTTTCACCAATGTAGATTAACTTTAATCTCGGTTCAACTTACTCTTCGTCTTTTTCTAATTCTAAAGAGTAGAAAAAGACGAAAAATAAGTTGAACCGAAATTGATGAAGTTAATCTACATTGATGGAAATGGACATAAGTGTACTTAAAACTCGATCGGGACAGCCGTTATTGAGATCCGATAATCTTGATCCAGCAATTCGCCGGCTCGCGTAAAGGAAGCACGGCAGTTCTCATGCCATACTTAGCGTCGAGACACTACCGTGTCTCCAGATTCTTCTCTTTAATTGTCCTTTGGTTTGTAAGAGGAGGCATTACAGATCTTGTGAAGAAATATGAGATAATATATTAATTCAAATTAAAATTTTTCCTTTGTTCGTTGTTTTTTTTACCTATATACTCAATTAATATATAAATTTATCTTTTTAAACGAGATAAGAAAGCATTACAAATATGTTCGAGAAAAAATTTTATTAAATTAAAAAATAAATTTATAAGAAAACATTAACACTACAAAATGCATGATCAACACTTTTTTAAATAATGGTTATTCATTAGAATTTCTTTTTTCTACTATTAACAGATAGAATAAAAGCCTAATATAAAAGATTATAGAATAAAAACGTAAAAATAACTTTGATAACATCAAAATTAATGATATTACCGTTTCTCTGACTCTACTGAAAATAAGAAATTTTTCTCTCTGTTCCATACTTTAAAAATGTTTCAGAAAAGTTTAAAACCATAACACATAAATTAAATTTTAATATAAGCCGTTGAATTTCTTAATTTTTTCGTAAAAACAAGAAAAGATAAAATAAAAAAAGAAGAATGTTTACATGTTGCCTATCAAATTAATTTGTTCTGATTGTAATGCTTCTTATGTTGGTCAGACTAAACGAAAACTCAACACGTTTGAAAGAACATAAACCGACATAAAGAAACCTTCTAATATAATATCTGTAGTTTCTCACAACATCTTCAACACTAGCTAGAACAAGATCACAAATTTGATTAGGACGACACAAATATTATAGATTCTGAAACATCATATTATAAAAGAATGATATTAGAGATGATACACATTAAGAAGCAAGGATTAAATAAACAAAGTGATACATTGCGATTTTTCGCAATATCTTTACAATTAAAAAGTACAATTAAAAAGTAGTTAAAAAGTAGTCTACAATTAAAAAGTAGTTTCCCTCACAAATATTCCATCCCCATCTAATGATTTTCCTCTCCTTTTTCTCCAATATACATAAATACTATCGTAAATTGAAGACAATGTCACTGTAATTACACGAATTCTCGTACATAACAGTCTTACTTTATCGGAAATAATATTTTTCCATCTACGCGAATATTTCTCAAACAAAATAGAATCGCATTATTGTATTATATATAGTTGTAGAAACACGGTAAATTTTTATAATTAAATGCATTTAACTTATTAATACTTATGAATGACAATAATTTATAAATATTTGTTTTATTAGAATAATCCCGTGTTTTAACATAGTTATCAAAAATAAAATCTTAATTTCAAAAGTAAAAGAGATAAAGACAGAATTAATTTTTGTATTTTTTGTACTGCGATATCCTAATATGCTATTTTAGTATTAACAATTGCACTCTCTTTATTGTACTGATTTGGTCACGAATTGACCGAAACATTTACATGTAACTAATTAATTTTAAATATATGATTTGTGCGAAAAAACCTTGCACTTCTGATGCTCCTTTTTATTTATGTTTTATATTATCGAACTATCTCTAACTTTGTTTAAATTTTATTTAATATCTTTATTAATTTATATATCATGAAACTTAAGTGATATTTCTTTTTGTATCTTTTTGTATCAAGCAAATTAATCCCATAAAAATTCTACTTAATTTGAACGATACGATTGTCATTTTTAAAATTATTATCTCACTTAATCTAAATTATGTATGACCCTTGAATAAATTTTTGTCGCACGAAATTAAAAAATGATAGCCAAATTCCAAGTGAATTATCTTCATTAATTTGTACCATATATAATAGTAAACTTAATTTTTTATTCAATATAAAATTCAGATTAATTATATAATTACATTGTAATTATTCTTTATTATTAATTTTTCTTAAAATTTAAAAAACTTTTACTGAATTTATTAAAACAGAATGGTTATGAAAATTGTGATAACACAATATACACAATTATTATTAATTTTTATTAATTTTTCTTAAAATTTAAAAACTTTTATTGTATTTATTAAAACTGAATAATTAGTAATTATATAATAATTAGTAATTATAAAAATTGTGATAACACGATATACAATTTCAAGTATACATTTTAGTAAATGTCATTGTAATTTACATGTTTATGGAATGAAAGATTTTTCATAAGATAACACAAAATTAAAAAATTTAATTTCAATAAAAAAATTTTTATATAAAAACATTTAACGTCCTTTTAATCCTATTTTTATATGATAGAAATTATGTATGTCTTCATATTTATGTTATTACTATTTATGTTTTAGTATTTCATTATTATATTTGAAGCACTAAATTCTTTATTTCACTTGATATGTGAGGTTTAACTTAGCACCAGTTGTTGATGTGAAATCTTTTATATAAATGATTCATAAAATTGTATGGAATTTAACTTGATGCCAATTGTTGATCAAATCTTTTATACAAATGATACGTATCATTAGAATTAAATAAAAAAAAAATTGCAAACACAAGATATAATTATATTATATTACAACAACACGTATCATTTAGTATTCCATCATATTAGGTGTACAAATTTGCTGTCGCCGTTTTTTTTCCGAAATTCGAGGCTTTATTGTAAAAAACTGATTATACATTTATGATTCAAAGTATTGTCCACCGCTGGCCACTACTTTCTCCCATCTTTCGGGTAGCGTACGAATCCCGCGTCGAAAAAACTGGTCATCTTTTGAGGCTATCCACGAATCGATCCAATTTTTTACTTCTTCATAAGACCGGAAGTGCTGGTCAGCCAGGCCGTGTGCCATTGATCGAAA
>NW_012130093.1:2551148-2558257 GCF_000143395.1 Atta cephalotes | reverse complement strand
ATATATATATATATATATATATACATAGACTTTTCATTGTATAAAAATCATGGATTATATTCTTTATTTTATTTAATATGATATTATTATATATGATATTATTTTATTTAATAAATGTGAGATTTAACTTAATGTCAATTGTTAATATGAAATCTTTTCTATAAATGATGCATAAAATTGTATGGAATTTAACTTGGCGCCAGTTGTTAACATCAAATCTTTTGTACAAATGATATGTATTGTTAGAGTTAAATAAAAATTAAGAAATAAAATTGCAAACACAAGATGCAATTATATTATATTACAAAAACATGTATCACTTAGTTTTCACCATATATAAATTAATGAAGATAATTCACTTATAATTTGGCTATCATTTTTTAATTTCGTGCGACAGAAATTTATTCAAAGTTCATATATGATTTTGATTGAGGTTACAATTTTAAAAAATGAAAATTTAGCGCTCATTATTGATATATCAAATCTTTTATATATCTGATACGTATTATTTAAATTAAGTACAATATAATTTTTATTTATGAGATTTTAACTTGGTGACAAAAATACAAAAATATTTATCATTTAGGTTTCAGCGTATATAAATTAATAAAGATATTATTACTTGGAAGTTAGATTTCATTCTTTAATTAAAAAATTTTTTTTTGCATCAAAGCACGTATTCGTAGTGCTTTTTTACCTTTTTCAAAAAGATAAATTTTTACTGATATCTCATGCATTTTAGTGTTTTCCTCTTGTAACTCTATTCTGAGACAAGAGACTCATTCACACGAATCAGATCTTCTTTTTGGTGTGTTGGCCAGGCAATCCATAGATTGAGACTAGGCCACTGAGATCCGCAGTACTAGTTGTAAATTGCGAGGGAGTTATCAGTCTGCTAGAGTTTCGATAGAAATGATTGCCCCCCCCCCCTCTGCTTCCAGACGCCTGCTGTCACCCAACGGAAAGCCGTCATAGGAAAGGAGGGAGAGGAGCAAAGGAGGTCTCAAAAGAAAAGCTCATTGATTTTCATGTAAGCCAATAGCAGGCGACACAGTTTGGGGGAAGGAGAATAAAGAGCAGGAAGAAGGTTCGAGGAGGAATTAAAGAATTTATTAACAATATAGTTACGGAGATGAGTTCAGATTATTAATTAAATTTCTCACAATGGAACAGGAGGTGGTTAATTGTTTGGCAGAGATTTCCATAGGGACGAACCGGTGAACTCTATCATTCAGACTCTGTGAAGGATCTCTTAATATTTATATGATTTGATCTTAGACGATTAACAAGAACTATTTCTTCTCTTGATAGAGAGACTTTATGAAAACATGTTTTTTTTTGGAAGCAGTATAAAAGTGTTCATAAAGAGTGCCCTTAGTAGTTGAAATTAGTTTCATGTATTCTTCAGTTTGCCTGGACATAGCTAGGAAGTTCTTGTAAGGAACCTTGAAGAATGGTTTGTATCCCTCACTGCAGCTGATTTAGCAACTAGATCAACGGCTTCGTTGCCTGATACTGAAGTATGCTGATACCCAAAAAAACCTCTTTGTTCTGCTTGATGATATCTTGTTTGATATAGTAAATTATGTAATTACACTACACTTTTGTGGAATTGCAAAGGGCTTCAAGCGCGCTTTTTGAGTCTGAAAAAATATAATGCTCTTTGTGATATCAAAATCTCCGATTGCTTGAATGGTCTATAATATGGCTCAGCCGAGAAAATGGTTTCAGATGGCAATTTATGTTTAATAGAGCCTTCCATGTTAGGTGAGAAAATAGCTGCTCCTACGGCGCTCCTTTCTCGTTCTTCGATCTATCGGTGTAAAAGGAAATGACATTTTGTCTATATTGAAAGGACTTATGATAGAAATCTGCTATTACTAAACTGGGATTGTCTTGTCAGAACCGTGCATATCTTTAACATAATCGATTTTGAGAGAGAAGCCCTCATAAGTATGCTAGTGGGTATGTGAAGTGATGTATTATGTTCTTTTCGCAACGGCTAGTCACAAAAGGTTTGAAGAATTTAGAGCCCTTAATGACATCAATTTTACGGTTTCTTCGGGTGATTACAATCTCCATTTCTTCTAAGGATTTATAATGCTAATCTAAATTTATTGGCTTTAAAATAAATTTAGAGATAGTTAAGTTGAGGCTGATTTCTTTGGCCTCTGCCAAATGACATTTATCGGTGTCGATATGCGATATTCTATTGCCTTTCTAATTACCTTGTATTACAACCACTCTAACCTGATAGAGTCGCTATGATGCAAGGCCAGAGATCTTTCTGCCCTTGTCGATTAGATACTTAAGGTGGTGTCTGTCTTTCAGATTGCAATCCAGTATGACTTCCAGAAAATGTGATTGTACTCTAGGGACTAAGATCTCGTTGATGGATAATTTGGATAAAATTTTGCTTTGCCCTGTGTGAAGCCGATCCAAGGATTTGATGAGAGATATCTCCAGGTTCCTGTATTTTAGATACTCATATATCTTGTTCAGGGAGAATTGGATAGATTTAATAGCATTGTTTGGATTAAGATACGTGGAATATAGCACCACGTTGTCTGCATATTGTAGGAAACAAGCATCGGAATGCAGCTGTTGATCTAAATTTCTAAGGTAGATATCGAATAGTAAAGGGCTTAAAGTAGATCCCTGAGATGTATCTTTATGTGTTATATGGACTATGAAGTTCGCCATCTATTACAAAGTTCAGATATTTCATACTGACTAGGTTTTCAATAAATTTTCTGAAGTGGGCAGGAATGTCTATTTCCTTCAGATCTTCTAAGAGAATGGTTGGATCTACGTTGTCAAATACGCTCGCAATGTCCAGGAATACTGCGATTGTAATAGGAATCCAGATCTCACTGCTGTGATCAATGTGGCCAAGTTATCGTCGCAAGCTCTAAAGGGTCTGAAGCCTGCGCTTCAGATTCGGCCTTTCTATGAACCAGCTTAGTCTCTGATAAAAAATTCCATGAGTTTGCATACGCACGATATTAGTGATATAGGTCTAACTATCTTATTGCCAGATTTAGGTATGAGTACTACCAAAGAAGTCTTCCGTGAGCTTGGAAAGATTCCTTGAAGAAAAATTTCATTGAACATACATAATAGACAGATTTTGTACTTTATAATTAGTAATTGTTCTAACATTTTGTAACTGATTTGTCTAATTCCGGAGCGGAGTTTTTGCGAGATGATATAAGTGCATCCCTAAATTCTTTTAGAGTCAAAGGATTATCTAACCATGTGTTTGAGTTTTGATTATCCTCAAGCTTCATTTCTGTGAGAGTTTTGGAACAATTATTATAGGAAAACGGAGGGCATAGCTTGAAGATTGCCTCCATGGAAGCATATGAAGACCTGAGATGAATTATCACGTTATGACATCTTTCTTTTGAAACATTTGATTAGAGCCCAAATCTGACTAGGAGTTTTTGTTAAAGTTTTGTTAAAGCTGTTCACAAGGTTGTGTCATCCTTTGCGTTTTTGTTCTGACAGTTTCTTAAAACAATCAATGCCTTACGGAAACTAAGATAATTTTTCCTCTGTAGGTGTTGAGATAAGTTTCCTGATAGTCATCTTTCTGTTATGCACCGCTTGCGAGCACGATTCGTTCTACTAAGGAAGAGGTTTCAATTTTTGGAATTGTATTGAAGTACACGGGAGACGTTTGTCTTCTGAGAAGAAGCTCTTGGCAACTTCGAGCAGAAGTTTTGTGTGAACTTGTAACTATCTATTATATCGTGATCAACTTTAGTAGATAGATTCTTGACAGAGGATAGTTCGTGATGAAATGCTTGACACATCTCTTTAGTGAGAGATAATTTATAGTAGAATTTTGACTAACCTGGATATTTGGATAATTGTTGTAGTCACTGAGAAGTGATCGTTTCCAAGAATATCAGATTCTACGTTTGTTTCGCAAAGAGGCGCTAAGTGGGGGATGTCAAAGCCAGATCTAGAATTGAAGTTGTAGTTGAAGAAGATCGCAAAAAGATGAGTTTTCCCATTGAGCAGTATTAAGTCATAACCTCTTATGATTCGATAGAATTGTTTTCCTGTTGTAGATTGATTTTTAGATCCCCAAGCGATGTGGTGTGCGTTAAAATCCCCTAGAATGATATAGTTTTTGTGATGCTGCAATTCATTTCGAAGAAAGAAATAGGGGTATTTTGTCCAAGGTGCTAAATATTGACAATAACTATAGAGTCTGTGTTCAGACATTGGATTTTGATTGCAAATTTTTCAACTGACGGATGATCGATGTCCTTGAGGATGACGATTTCAAATTTTATGTCTTTTCATAATAACGCACGCCTCTCTCGATTGAACTATGTCGTTCCTGACTACATTGAATCCTTTGATGCTAAATTTGTTATTGTTCTTAAGAAGAATCTCTTGTATACAAAGGATCATAATCTGTTATTACAAAGAACAACGACGGGAGGTTATACCTAATTCCAAGGAATATTCCATTGGAAGATTTTAATTTGTTTGTTAGTCTTTTTACCTTTGGAAGTTTATTTTGAATAGTAGCGCGGCGCCGCCGACTCGGCGGCAACGACGAGAACAGACCAAGTTTCTCCGTCATCGCCGGATCTAACGATGTGACGTGTGGCGGCGCCGTCAGGATACCCCAGAAGGACGCGTCGGAGGAGTTGCGGCGTTCCTATGATGTATCTAAATTATTTTCGAAATCTGTTATATTTAAATTCATGGGCAGAGTTAAGTATGTCATTATATTACTGTTGTATATAATTGAAATGCAAATTATGAGGATTTCTAAGAGGATTTCCTTCCGCTCCATCAGGATGAGGAGAAGGCAAGAATTAAAAATAACTACTCAGATTTTGTGTTAGTTTAATGATATAGCACTGATAGCGCTGGGTAGATTATTATTTTGAGTGAAGATTTCTGTGGCCATGAGAATTAAATCTGCAATTCCCGAGCAAGTGCTATTATCTCTGCTTGTATTGTGAAATTTCGATTGTGGGGGCTTTATTTTGGAATATTATGCCGTTACTAGATGAGTAGGGGATTCATTCGAGAGCTTCTGCATCATATCCATACTGAGTCATGTTGGGATGAGTCCAATTTTGTCGAGGCACGTTGCTCTCCCCTTTAGGGAAGCGTTTCTATTTCTCGATGATTGCGGAAAAGAATGAGGTTTTAATATCTCAGCATAAGTTTGAGAGTCTACCTCTGACTCCTTAGCACCTAAAAGATCAAACCTATTAGAGTTTTCAAATGTTCTTTCTCTGTTGCGAGGAAGAGTAGGAAAATTGCTGTTATTTTTTAATAGTGTCGAAATTGAGGATCCACTCTCTACATGATTTTTGACGTCAGCGATGGAAATATTTTCAATAGTTGCTATGCTAACAATAGTGCGCTGTTTGACAACAGGGCCAGTACGGTCATTGGCCCAATGTTCGCATTGACAATTGATGAACCTGGGGACTTCTTTTTGCATGCAGCATGGATTATCGCTATGTCCACTTTTACCGCTGTGTAGACATCTGGGGGTACTCTTGCATGAGCCGCTTACGTGACCCATCCTATAACAGATGGCACATCCTTGGCATAGGCATATATAGACGGACTTCGTGCCTAATCTTAAAGATAAATATTTCTTGTGGTAATATTTGCCCTGCAAATTTAATACGAACTGTTCTAGGCGGAACATATTCGATTTTGTCACCTTTAACACTCCTTCGATTTAATCTCTATTATTTTGGCCTTTGGTAAGTCTAAAGCCTTCTTGAGTATGTCTAACTCAAATTGCTGGGGGACTTCCTGTATTATCCCTTCTTATTTTAAGAACCTTGAAAGCTAGAATGAAAGCTCTTAAATTGTGCTTAACGAAAGTAGAATTCTCCACGAGACGGTTGGTTCCCGTGGCAGTTTTAACTGCTACTATTATAGTATTTTTTTATTACCAATTTTCTTAATTTCAAGAATATCGAGAATATCGGTTTTAAATATTATTCTGCTGATAAGTGTGGGATGTATAGCGTTCTTGGCTATTGGAATAGACATACACTACATACAGGCCAATATCGCGTGTGCCATAGCGCGATGTAATTCTGTTACTCGTATTCTGACTTGACTGATTTGTATCGTCTACATTAGAACTTGCCTGCATGTATGACATCGTGCTAGAATTGCTTACATTTGCGCACTTCTTGGCGAAAGATTCTTGCACGCTTTGAATAGAGCCCTCCTCTACAGAATTTCGCAGCGGCCACTTTTTAGCCTGCCTCTGTTGCTCATCGATGTAGGGTTGGATTCTTAAGGGTCGCGGGGACAACTGCGTTAGCTAAACTTTCAAAGTTTTCAAGATTTGTGTTCCTATGAGCACTTTCTGACGCAATCGTTACACTAGATGCGACTTTGTTTGGAAAGTTCGTCATCACGAAATCCGATTCCTTATACATATTTTTCAGCAATTTTTGTGAAACTTGTTCACTATGCGGGGAAATGGGAGATAAAATTGTATTGGATTCAAAGGGAGAGGGAGGTTCTAAAGTAAGAATCGGTGGATTAAGAGAAAAAGGTGTGGAAGCACATCGTTATCTCCACCCTTCTCGCCGGGAAATGAGGCCATAGTGCCTCGGATTATTCCGGCTTATATATGCTATTTGCTCTGCTAACAACGAGAACAAACAAGCTAAAGTACAAAGATGCTCTCAAAAGGGACAAAATTACACAAGTTGTAAACTCGCGCGGCACACTTGAGCGACAATACTGGGACAGGAGAGACAGACACGTTTGCACCTTACCGCTACTGTGACAAGACACGAGATAAGTTAATATAGGGATTCTAACCACGGACAGTAAATGGCTCTGTCGCGCGGATAGGAAGGATGAAGTCATAGATGCTGACTTCGAGGGAGGGGGAAGTGCGTCATCGGGGTCCGTGTTAGAGGAGAAGAGGGGATTTCCTTCTCTTTTTCTCCCGTAGAGTTCTCTCTTTAAACTATTATTCTCTCTCTCTCTCTCTNTCNCTCTCTACTACTACTTACGTACTTACGTACTACGTACTACGTACTACTACGTACTACGTTACGTACGTTACGTTACGTACTACGTACTACTAC
>NW_012130093.1:2546485-2550922 GCF_000143395.1 Atta cephalotes | reverse complement strand
TACGTCGTAGGGAGGGGAAGGGTAGGCGTCGTCGGTCGGTGTAGTAGAGAGAGGAGTTCTTCTTCTTTCTTCCGTTACGTAGTACTTCTCTTAACTTATTATTCTCTCTCTCTCTCTCTCTCTCTCTCTCTCTCTCTCTCTCTCTCTTTCCTATCCATTGTAGGATGCAGTTTTCTCTCTTCCATCCGTTGCAATCCTATACTTATTATTTACGCTCTCTTCATTTCGTTGCGCTCTCTCTTTTTTTCTTCTTTTTCACATGAATTTATTAAATAGATGATATTTATGATTTTTAATGATACGACTTAGAAACTAATTATGATAATATTTTTATGAATTTTTAATAATATAACCTAGTAACATTAATTATAATAATATTCTTTTTTATCAATGTAAGACAAATGGCCAAGTGCGCTTTCTTATCGATTAATTCAATATTACTACGAAAATACGAAGAAGAAGTGGTGAAGATACTAAGGATAAAATAATTTTAGAAGAAAAGAATATATATTTTAACATACATTTATTTATCATGTAACGCAGTATGTACAATATAATTTAAACCATAAACTATTAGTTCACATTCTATAATAGAATTTTTATCATAAATTTTGTACAAAGTGTTTGCAGCATCACTTTTATTAGTAATAAAATTTTGTCTTAAAAATGACACAAAATATTCAAATTTTTTACTAACATCCTACATATATTGACTCAGTTCAATAGAATACATGTTCAACACATTGTACAATAAATAATCAATAAAGAAAAGCACAGTTGTTGGTTTCATGTATAAACATGTGCCATTTAATGTTAACTTCACGTTATTCGTATCATATATTTTAACAATTTTCACATTTAGATCTTGAATCGGTGATGATGATGGGACTGTTGACTGTATTAATCCCTCGATCTGCATGCCTCTCGATGAACGATCTTCCACGTAGCATGAAGTATGAACATGCGGTTGCTTCGATTATCACCAATCGCAATTTGCATATGAGATATAGATTCTATAATGAATATTCAGAAATTTGTACGCTGTTGATGTCAGTGCATATTTTCTCATTAAGATATGGGGCATATAGCGAGGTTTCGAAGATGTACTAGACGATGTTTGAAAAAATGCGTTTAAAAAAAAAGAAAACATGTAAATAGATCTTACAAAAATACATGACGTATAATACATACAAGCAAAATATTTTATAAACTTAAATAAACTTACTGTCTCTTGCACGCCTCATCCTATTGAATTGGAACGTAATAATTCATGGCTTGATATATTTTATTTTCTCGGAGAACTTATAATTAGCAATAGCTGTTTGAACTCTGTTGAAGCTCTCTGAACGACTGATGCAGTAATATTGTTCAGAGTTTTTCTTTTAAACAATGTTCCCTTCCACATTTTTTTACCTTAAAATGGAGGGGATTTCTTTTTTATATACATTATATTTTGAAGAACAATTGCGACGTGGTCGAAGGATATCAATTTTGACACACATTATAAGAATGCATTCTAACAATATCGAATCTCTTTTATCTAAGAGATCGGCGCCAACAACTATAAAATGTGTCTGTTTCTATTTTCTTTTTAAAAATGAATTTCGGGAAAAAAAATCAAAATATATTTAAAAAGAAATCTTATATTTTATTTTTGAAACTTAATACATTTGTTTCAGGCATTGCGATTACCAGTATATTTAAACACACTTTGTAACGCACAATTCTTAACATGTTTTCCACAGTTTTCGTACAGTAACATCTAGATTACGTAAAGAATCTATATCTTCGTAATCCAGAGTCTGAAGTCTGATCATGTCGAATCGTCGCTATCGAGTATATCAGCTAGCTATTCATATTTTTTAACATATATAAGAGCCTTATTCTCTTCCACATCAATTACAGCCATTGTAATCAGGCGTTTCACCATGCTATGCGGAATCATCCTATCTTCCCATTGCAATCATCCTGTCTTCTCATGATGATAAGCACTCAGCCAGGCGCAGTCCTTTTCGGATTTTGTCGAGACATTTCATGGCACGGGACATGTAAAAATGTTATGAGAGAATGGCTCCGTTTCTTAACACCGTTTCTTTTCCTTTACGATAAATTTTCTTCCAACGATAAATCCTTGTACAAACAATCAAATTAGGCATGCAGTAAAAAAGTGTGTTTTTCTTATGTCATTGTGTTTAATATTTCAGAGAGATTTTAAATCGATTCCAGAGGTGACACACATATCTCTTTGTTATTGAATATTGTCACGCTGAATCTAAGTAGACAAAAAAATGAAGACAATATTGTTACATTAGAGATTCTTTAATTAATGCTTCTTAAATTAATGCTTTACAAATATGTAAGCTATGATATAATTTTTTATTATTGAATTTTTTATTATGCAAAAACGATTATGACATCTCTAAACGCGATCTGAGTTTCTTTCACTTAATCCGAAGAGTTTGTTACGTCTATATTTTAACATTAAATATCACATTAAATATATTACAAATATGATGCATCTTCAAATCGTAATAAAAAAATGTAATTCTATAGGGAGTACAAATAAGTTTTCGCCGTTTTTTATCAAAAATTAAGCATTTATTGTGAAAGAACGGTACATAATGTTTTATTCAAAGTAATGGCTATTGCTAGCCATTACTTTTTCCCATCTTTCTGATAGCATGTGAATATCGAAAGAACATTCATCTTTTGAGGCTATCCAATCATCGATACAATTTTTGGTATCTTCATATCAATGTGAAGACAGGTCATGAATCATCGATCGGAACAAATGGTAGTCGGAAGGAGCAATGTCTGGAGAATACGGCGGGTAGGATAGAACTTCCCATTTGAGTGTTTCTAAGTAGGTTTTGACCTGCGCCGCAACATGTGATCGAGCATTATCATGCAGAAGAATAATTTTGTCATCCCTGGAGTAGTAGTGGGCGCGTTTTTCCTTGCTAGGCTCAATCTCATCAATTGTGTTCGGTAGAGAGTCCCAGTAATGGTCTCGTTCGGTTTGAGCAACATAATACACGACACCAAGCTGACCACCAAATACATAACATGAGTTTTTTTCCATGAATATTCGGCTTTGCTGTCGATGTTGAAGCATAGCCAGGTAGTCTCCATAATTTCCTCTTCTTTGTTATCGTAGTGAATCCATTTTTCATCACCAGTGTCTATACGATGCAAAAAACCCTTTCGTTTATGGTATGTCTGGCAACATTTTACATGTGAAAAATCGGCGTTCAACGTTTCTTGGTTTCAGTTCATATGGAACCCAATTCCCTTGCTTTTGAATCATTCTCAATGATTTCACGATATAAAATTGTTTGTTCACACTCCTAATGTAAATTCTTTTGGCACGAATCTTCATCCAATAATGTTTCCAATTCCGCGTCTTCGTACACTTTCGACCTTCCGCTACATTCTTTGTCTTCGACGTCAAATTCTTCCGTTCTTAAACTTTTGAAATCACTCACGGCAACTTCTCTCACTTAAGGCAGTATCACAAGCTTCTACAAGCAATCTATGAGCCTTAGCTGCAGATTTCTTCAAATTAAAGAAGTAAATCAAAAGTTCCCGCAAATGACGCTTATTCGGCTCAAAACTCGACATTTTCGTACAAAAAAAAATATATGATGCTGATACAAAATCGCTAATATTTCAAGGTTGATGTTGCCGGATGTCCAATCTTACGATATGTCGTTTTACATCAAATTACAATTTTATCTATATTTATTAGTGGCATCGTCAAATGGCGGAAACTTATTTGTACTCCCAATAAATATATGAGTAAATATAAAATGTTAAAACGAATAATATGTTTCAATGTTTTCGTACAAAAGTTCGTTACCGAAATCTAAGTTATTTTGAAGAATTCATTACTCGTGTAATTTTAATGTTAAAAATATTATGAATTCTTTTTAAAGTAACAGTATAACAGACTAACATTGTTGGTCAATCTAAACTATTAAAAAATAAATACATTATTTCTTCGAACGCTCTTGCACGGTCATTGCTATAATACTAAATCATTATTTAATAACAACAATCATTCATTGTTATAATAGAATTAAAATTAAATTGCTGCAAAATATAGTTCTGAGTCATTATTGCGATCAATAACAAATTCTCTAGAGATATAACGGTAAATTCGTGGCATTAGCTATACAGTTTTTAAATTTACTTCATATAATTATATGTTATTAATTTAGTTTTTTTTTCTTATGCATATATTTTTATATTATTTAATTACTTTTTTAATTACAGGGAATATTAATTTTATTCATAAAAGATTTTTGTTTCTGATGTAAAATGCTTATAAGTAAAGCTTCAACAAGAAACATTGTGTGTATAAGCTTAAATTCGCTGTTTGCTTAGGTGGCATTAATGAGCATACAAAGCTACCCTGGGCACATAACACACTTTTTT
>NW_012130093.1:2544387-2545940 GCF_000143395.1 Atta cephalotes | reverse complement strand
CCACTACTTTCTCCCATCTTTCGGATAGCGTACGAATCTCGCGAAAAAACTGGTCATCTTTTGAGGCTATCCACGAATCGATCCAATTTTTTACTTCTTCATAAGACCGGAAGTGCTGGTCAACCAGGCCGTGTGCCATTGATCGAAGCAAGTGATAAGCAGAGGGAGCAACGTCTGGAGAATACGGCGGGTGGGGTAGGACTTCCCATTTCAACGTTTCCAAGTAAAGTAAGTTCTTGACCACTTTCGCATGGAGTCGAGCATTGTCATGCTGCAAAATCACTTTATCGTGTCTCTTGTTGTATTGCGGCCGTTTGTCTTTCAATGCTCGACTCAAACGCATCAATTGCGTTCGATACCGATCGCCTGTGATTGTTTCAGTCGGTTTTAACAGTTCATAATACACTACGCCGAGCTGATCCCATCAAATACAGAGCATGACCTTGGACGTCAAAATCACCGTTCTTGAAGCGTTGAAACCATTCACGACACGTTCTTTCACTAATAGCGGCCTCACCATAAGTATTTGAGAGCATTTGATGAGTCTCAGTCGCAGATTTCTTCATATTGAAGCAAAAAATTAAACCTCCCGCAAATGACGAGAATTTGGCTCGTAAACTGACATTTTCAATCGAGAATAACTTTATGATGCAGACACAAATCGACTAATGTTTCTATGGGGTTATGTTGACAGATGCCCAAGTTTATTGTACTATTGACGTCTATGATCTATTTATTTCGACCACCACTTATCGCTAAAGTCATCTATAGGAAAACGGCGGAAGCAAAGTTGTATACCTAATTTAAAGCGTGAACTATTTATTCATATTCTGTAAATAAAATTTTTATCACAAATTTTGTGAAAAAGGCATTAAATTTATTGATAACACAACTTTTATGGTAAAAATTTATTTAAATTATTTTAATTCTTCACTCATGCTGTTTATGTACTGACACAGTTCAAAGTATATACGTGCTCCACGCAATGTTCCAGTTCGAATATAAAAAACACAGTCGACTGCTTCATGTACGAATATGACAATATTGCATTATATACAACATATATAATATTATAACAAGTTCCTACAATCAGAAAAAGTATAATTTCTTGAATTGTTTATATTAGAAAAGAGCAATTGGGATCAAATAAACAAAACACACAGAATCATTGTAGCATTTTATAATTTATATCGTCATAATTTGTCTGTATTTGCATTGAGAATGACTCGATTAAGTTCCAAACATTTGTAATAAATTGCACAATTGATATTAGTCAATTGATATGTCAGTTAATATGATATTATTTAACTTTGAAGTGTAATGTTAAAAAATACACCAACAGTTACGTCGATCTGACAGATCATTGTCATATTTCTAATTTTAAGTAAGTTAGTCCTTATAATGAAAAATGTACACTACGTGTAGTACGTATATGCACACACACACACACACACACACACACACACACGCACGCACGCACGCACGCACGCACGCACGCACGCACGCACGCACGCACGCACGCACGCACGCACGCACGCACGCACGCACGCACG
>NW_012130093.1:2531950-2544367 GCF_000143395.1 Atta cephalotes | reverse complement strand
CACGCACGCACGCACGCACGCACGCACGCACGCACGCACGCACGCACGCACGCACGCACGCACGCACGCACGCACGCACGCACACACACACATTCAACTTACAAAATTAGCAGAAATATGACAGTGGTCTGTCAGACCGACGTAACTATTGGTGTACTTCTTAACATTACAGTTCAAAGTTAAATAATTGACATACTAATGTCAATTGTATTTTGCATCAATTTTTTGTTTTGCAATTTATTACAAACATCTGATATTATACATATCCGTACATGAAGCATCAACTGTGTTTTTTATGTTCGAATTAAAACATTGCATGGAGCACGTATATTTTGAACTGTGTCAGTATGTAAACAATATGAATGAAAAATTAAAATAATTTAAATTTTTACGTCAAAAGTTGTGTTATCAATAAATTTAATACTTTTTTCTCAAAATTTGTGATAAAAATTTTATAGAATATGAATAAATAATTCTCGATTTAAATATTATAATATCGAAAATGCTGCATTACATGACAAATAGACGAATACGTGATTAGTAATTTGTTTGTGTGAATTGTTTCCACATTTCGGTCTTCAGTGAACGATTTAAGCGTTCGACGATTGTCTGTTCAAAGAAAAAGAAAAGTTCAGAGATACGAAAAGATCTTGATTTAGAAAATTGAAATTTCTGAGAACCAACCAGTACAGTTAAGGTTAAAAGTGGTGCGACAGACAAACGTTCGACCATGGTTTGATATATGTTTGATAATTGTCATAGATATTTCGATTATAGTTATTTTACTAATATTATCAATATGTGTTAGTGGGTATACGATATAATAGTAAAGCATTTTTCGATAGATGATTTTAACAAAATTTCTTTTACTTAATTGATGAAATTAAAATTGATTTGTCTAATTAAAGAAATTTTTTATACGGTTTATAACCGTTTTATACGGTTTATAGATATATATTGTGTGCGTGCGTGCGTGCGGGTGTGCGTGCGTGCGTCGTGTGTGTGCGTGTGTATGTGTGTGTGTTGTGTGTGTGTGTGTGTGTGTGTGTGTGTGTGTGTGTGTGTGTATGTGTGTGTGTTATTTCTTGTTGAAGTTTTACTTATAAGCACTTTATATCAAAAACAAAAATCTTTTATGAATAAAATTAATATTTTCTGTAATTAAAAAAGTAATTAAATATTATAAAGATACATGTGTAAGAAAGAAGAATACATGTACATAAGAAAATAGATACATAAGAAAATAGAATAAGAAAAAAGAATTAAATTAATAACATATAATTACATGAAATTTAAAAACTGTATAATTAATGTTACGAATTTACCGTTGTATTTCTAGAGAGTTTGTTATTGATTGCAATAATGAGACAGAACTATACTTTGCAGCAATTTAATTTAATTAATTAAAATTAATTTTAATCAAATTAATTTTAATTCTATTATAATAATAAATGATTGTTGTTACTTAACAATGATTTGATATTATAGCAATGACCGTGCAAGAGCGTTCGAAGAAATAATGTATTTATTTTTTAATAGTTCAGATTGACCAACAATGTTGGTCTGTTATACTGTTACTTTAAAAAGAATTCATAATATTTTTAACATTAAAATTACACGAATAATGAATTCTTCAAGATAACTTAGATTTCGGTAACGAACTTTTGCACGAAAACATTGAAACATATTATTCGTTTTAACATTTTATATTTACTCATACATTTAGAATTACATTTTTTTTATTACGATTTGAAGATGCATCATATTTGTGATATATTTAATGTGAAATTTAATGTTAAAATATAGACGTAACAAACTCTTCGGATTAAGTGAAAAAAACTCAGATCGCGTTTAGAGATGTCATAATCGTTTTTGCATTCAATAATAAAAAATTATATCATAGCTTACATATTTGTAAAGCATTAATTTAAAGAATCTCTAATGTAACAATATTGTAAGTCTTCATTTTTTTGTCTACTTACATTCAGTAAGCGTGACAATATTCAATAACAAAGAGATATGTGTGTCACCTCTGGAATCGATTTAAAATCTCTCTGAAATATCGTTAAACACAATGACATAAGAAAAATACGCTTTTTTAATGCATGCTTAATTTGATTTGTTTGTACAAAGATTTATCATTGGAAGAAAATTTATCGTGAAGGAAAAGACGGTATTGAGAAACGGAGTCATTCTCTTATAACATTTTTACATGTCCCGTGCCATGAAATTTCTTGACAAAATCCGAAAAAGACTGCGCCTGGCTGCTCGTCATCAATGAATTGCAATAGGAAGACAGGATGATTCCGTACAGCATAGAAACACATGATTACAATGGCTGTAATTGATGTGGAAGAGAATAAGGCTCTTATACGTTAAAGGATTTAAAAAACGCGAATAGCTGGCTGATATACTCGATAGCGACGACTCGACATGAGACTTCAGACTCTGCTGATTACGAAGATACAGATTCTTTACGTAATCTGATGTTACTGTACGATGTGGAAAACATGTTAAGAATTGTGCGTTACAAAGTGTGTTTAAAATATACTGGTGATCGCAATGCCTGAAACAAATGTATCAAATTTAAAAAATAAAATATAAGATTTCTTTTTAAATATATTTTGATTTCTTTTCCCGAAATTCATTTTTGAAAAGAGAATAGAAGCAGACACATTTTATTGTCGTTGGCGTCGATCTTTTAGACAAAAGAAATTCGATATCGTTAGAGTGCATTCTTATAATGTGTGTCAAAATTGGTATCCTTCGACCATATCGCAATTGTTCTTCAAAGTATAATGTATATAAAAAAGAAATCCCCTCCATTTTAAGGTAAAAAAAATGTGGAAGGAAACATTATTTAAGAGAAGAGCTCCGGGCAACATTACTGCATCAATTCAGAGAGCTTGAACAGAGTTCAGACAGCTATTGCTAATTATTTCTCCGAGAAAATAAAATACATCAAGCTAAATGAATTGTTACGTTCCAATTCAATAGGATGAGACGTGCAAGAGATAGTAAGTTTATTTAATTTTATAAAATATTTTGCGTACATATTATACATTATGTATTTTTATAAGATCTATTTATAAGATCTATTTACATGTTTTCTTTTTTTTTTAAACGCATTTTCTCAAACATTGTCTAGTATAACTGTAATGTATTTGGTCAATAGATATTGTTAGGAAGCTCACATATACATGAGTTATATACGAGTATATTTTAATTAGACATATATACATAATTTCGTGAACAAATCTAAAAAAATTTTAGTACAATTTATCCAACGAATAGTTTAACTATAAGGATAATTATTACAAATACTTTGATCACTTATATGGCATTAGAGTCTTTTAATTGTAGGCATAATGAATTATAATTAGGCGCAGTTTATTTAAATAGTTATTAATAGATCTAATCAGGGACTCGGATCGATTTGAAACCGATAACTGAACCGTAACCGTTATTTTTGTCAGACCGATAACTAGATTGAAACATTATGCAGGTTAATGGACCGAAACCAGATCGAAAATGTTTTCAGTCTAGGGGGTCAATTGTATATCTTGATATGAAGTGAAAATGCAAAAGTGCATAAATTCACTAGAATAGTCATAATTTAATTGGTCAATACTTATTAATCATTGCTCACTTTTGTAATTTTCATTTCAAAATACAATCGAGCCCCAGTTTTTGGTTCGAATTTTTTAACTTCTTCGGTATGTGCGATTACAGTCGACTACAGTCTACAACCACCAAACATACATATCCCCATGATGTAATCATACATATTCCTATGGCCGAGTGTCAGTTATGGTGAACAACAAGAACAATGCGTTTCCCTCTTATACTCGAAAGAGAGAAGAATGCTATAGTTGGTCGGTTCTTGCAACACTTGTAAAAATGATTGAAGACTGTTCTTAACTTCCATGAGTTAGTAATAAAAATATCTAGCAAATGAGAATGGATTAAAATGAATTGAAATTTTTTTCTATTTGAATGCGCATTTTAAATAGCGAATACTTTTTTTGGATTTAATTGGATTTAATTGAATTTAATTAAATTCAATTGGATGCAATTGGATTGAAAAACTGCATTTCTTATTCAAAATTTTGAATTGAACAGTATTCACAATTGTGTTTGTGTGCACAGAAAAAGCTAATATTATTTTTAGATTTTAGAAAGACATAGAGATATGCTCCATGCAGTTTCTATAAATGAATAAAAATGCATTCAGAATTGAAAAGCATTCGTTTTAACATTCGTGAATCAATATTTCTGAAAATCTGAATTCATTTCATCAATTCATTTCAATCTATTCTCGTTTGCTGAGTACGAGAAGATTGAGAAGTTTATCAAAATTTATTCAATGCGCATGCATAGCCTATTTTTATTTTACATTTCTTTTGTCACTATTTACTGACTCAAAAGAATTCAAGGGGGAAGTAAGAATAGTCTTCGTCCATTTTTACAAGTGTTTTAAAGCAATCTTATTATTTGGTTTTACCTAAATTCTCTTTATTTACAAATGTTATGCAAGAAACTTTAACGTTTCATTTTTCACTTATGATGTCATGATCCAATGTTGCCATTGCCACAGCAACTTAGGAGAATCTTAAAGAAAAAAAGGATTTTAAGTAGCAATATTACAGGAGTGGTATTTTCTTATTTTCTTGCTTGATTATGATAATTTACATAAGAATAATATGTTATTTTATAGAAAATTATCAAAAAGCTATAAACGACCATTGGCGATACTATAAATCGCTGACATAGTCGATGTATAAATGATGTCGCAGAAGATAATAAAAGTGAAACAGTAGCAAAGAAAGAAAAAAAATGATCTGTTAACTTTATACTAGTTTAGAGTTAGAGTGTTTATGCCTGTTTCTACCAATGCAATTTAACTTTAATCTCGGTTCAATTAATTCTTCATCTTTTTTCTAATTTTAAGAATTAGAAAAAGATGAAAAGTAAGGATCTTAGCAGAAAGGCTGACTTATAATCTTAAGATAGTATTTTATGATGAAGACTTAGTTTCACAATTTACGGTTAACTCTTAACCATGGTTCAACTTATTCCTCATCTCTTTTTAATTTTGGAATTGGAAAGAAATAAAGAAATTGTACCTCGATTAAAAGTTAATCGTGAGTTGTGGAACTGGGCCTAAGTCTCATGTCTAGTTTAGTAACAAGATCTGTCTTGAGATTATAAATCAGCCTGTTAAAACTCTAAGTTGAACTGAGATTAAAGTTAAACTGCATTGGTAGAAACGGGCCTTACGCTGTTTAATGCTTATACCTCCAATTCAATATTGTTTTAAAATAAACATGAACAATTTCCTTAAATATACAATTTATGCTTGTTGTATTACCTTTTTCTGTAGTAGATAATTATATCGTAGCCGAAAAAAACTTAAATCTAAATGGTTATGGTCACCATTATCGGTAAAAGAACAGAAACCGCTTGGATTTCGGACTTTTTTGAACCGAAAAAGATCAAAACCGTTATCGATAAAAGGACTGGAATCGAAACCGAAATAAAAAATTGGATACAGCCTCTGATCGTAACTGAACCGAAATTTCATTTCAGTTCGAGTCATTGATTCTAATTATTGAAAGCTAGTAATAATCATTCATATATATAATATATATATAAAATAACTATTATTATAGTGCGCTATAGTGATCATTACGGATAATCTGATTAGAAAATCAATAGTCATTCAATCAAAAACTATTGGGAATGATTATTTTAAATAATTTAATTAGGGAATCAATAATCACTCCATCAAAAACTATTGGAGAGTGATCATTGTGAATAATCCGATTATTGGATAATAAATAATCGCTATTAAAGAGCGTATAATCACTATTAAAATCTAATAGTGATTGTTGATTTTCCAAATAGTTAATTTCCGTAAGGACATAGCTTTATTAATTAACGGACTAGCATCCCGAATACTCATAAATTCGTTTTAGTATCAATTTTCAGTTGAGTACGATTGTTATTTCTTCGGAAAATCAACATCTAAATAGAATATGTGAAGTTAACTCCAACTATAGTACTCAAGAGTTCTGATTAAAGTTCTCACTTCCTTTTGATGAGATAAAGAATTTCCTATAGATTGATTGCGTTGAAAGTACGACAATATCAGCACGCAATTTTCTGAAATTAATTCATTTATTACAAATCTAAATCTAAATTGGCTCTCCAAATATTAACAACAAATAACATAAAATAAAAAACGGGTAATTAAGAGCTTTAAAACGCAGTAAATGGTGCGCATATACAAATATGTTTTGAGTCTACTGATCTATTACATAAAATAAAATAAATAACTGAACGTTTCGGCGGTATTCAAGCTATCTTCAGCAGTCTCCAATCATAAGAAAATTGTTCACATTCGTATATTCATCAGTGTAGTAGCGTGTAATACGTATGCAATAAGTAAGTCTATACAGATTCCCATGTCTGGGGTATAAGTAACTGTCAATTAGTTGATAAGCTAAGTGCGAGCTAAATCAAAATAATCATTAACAAGAACGTTACTGAAAAAAAGAATAACAAAAATTGTAAAGAGACTTATTTATTGCAACCCATAATTGCATAATATTATAATAAAACATAATTTAAAATCACAAAGATAAAATAAAATAATTTCTTAAAAGCGACATAGCGTTTGTAGTGTCAAAGAAAAGTCAACTGAGATAAGAGAACGGAAAGTAAACATTGTAAAGAAGGAAACAAATAAATCGTCAAAAAATTGTCAAAAGTCACCGAATTGAAAAATAATCTAGATAGTCGTTTAAATTACTTCAATCGAAATTTATTGATTATGTTCGTGTAAGAACACAGTGTCTGATTTCGAATTTAGGCCATTTTCCTGAATTTTAATATGAAGCATTTCAGATACTAATTTTTTCCCAATATATCTCTCTTATCCAAAATTTTTGTATTACTCCAATCAAAATGTTTGGATTACAATCTATAATCTATTCAGAATTGGCAGACAAGTTGTTGGCAGACACCTTGCTCTTTTTATCGATGTGATTTTTTATTAATTCTAAGTCTTTGATTTTCGGCCTGTCTGTCCAACTTTAATCCAAATCCAATTTTAATAAGAAGCATTGCAATTTTTACACTTAATTTTGTATATTTTTCTCAGAATCATGTGAAAGAACGTCTTTCTGCGCCTTAATAATTCTGTCAAGTTTGTTCAAACTGAAGAAAGACAATTTTAACATTGCGATTTTTGACAATGCTCTTAAATTTGTTATAAATACAAGACAAAAAAGAGATAATAAACCACGAAGTTGTTTTATTATCGATGTCAGTTTTCTTAAGAATTTGTTTAAGAGTCTTACGTTTTAAAAGACATCTTAACTGTAAATTAATTGTTTCAAAAATAAAATAGGATAGTCATTGTCCAGAAAAGTCTTAATAATAAAATTAAAATTCCTTATGATATTTTGGATGAGATAATAAAAAAGCTCTGTCCACAATGAAAAAAGTCTAAGCAATACTTTTGTTCTAGACTTTAAAAATCGCGCAAGTTCTGTTATAGAAATTTGGTCTCACGAAACCAGCTAACCATTTTATTAAGAGGTTAACTTTTTTACTCAGGATTACTAAGAAGTTTATTAGAGAGAATCCTAAAGTTTTTTTTATGAGAGCTGACAAAGATAATGTTACTGTAACGATGGATCAAAACGAATACAAACAAAAAATGCATAAAATGTTAAGAAATATTAGTACTTACATTGTAATTAATAGGGATCCAATTAGGAAACTCACTGAATCTGTGAGAATTTTATTGACGAAATGGAAGAATTGTGGATATATAAATTCGAAAATGTACAAAAATTGTACAGTGATGGGATCCTGCCGAGAGCCTATGGGCTTCCCAAGATTCATAAAAATAGGTGCCCTTTAAGAATTATTATTTCATTTATTGATAATTCTCTTTATTCATTGGTCTCTTTTTTACATAATGTTATCAAAGACAATGTTCCTAAACTAAGAACTCATATTGACAATAGTTTTAAATTAGTTGAATTAGTTTAAATTAGTTGAAAAAACTTAATGGATTTAGTTTAAATAATAATTATTCGTTTATTTCTCTGGATGCAATATCATTGTTTATCAACATTCCTTTAGATTTAGCTATAAAAAATATTTCAGATAGATGGCGTTTTATTACTCATCGTTGTACCAAAGTTGTATACCAAAAGTTGTATACCAAAAGATGAATTTCTTTAAGATTAGTATTAGAATCTACTTTTTTTACTTTCGATGACAATATTTACAATATTTACAATATCAGAAGTTTGGAACACTCATGAGTTCTCCCATCATTGCAATTTAGTTATGGAAAATTTAGAGTGCAAAGCGTTGGAGAGATTTGGAACTGAGGTACCTTTTTATTTTAGATATGTGAACAACATTGTGACTGTTATTCCTAATCATTTAATTGAGAAATTTTTAGGAGTATTTAATTCTTTTCATTCAAGATTGCAGTTCACTTTGGAAGTTGATTGTGACCGAGTGAATTTTTTGGATGTGATGATTATTAAGGCGAACGAAAAATTAGAATTATAATATTTATCATAAATAAACTTTTTTCATGGAGATATCTCAGTTTCTCTTCATCCTCTTTCACAAAAGAGAGGTGTTTTTATGAGCACGGTGGACAGAGCTTTTTTATTATCTCATCCAAAATATCATAAGGAATTTTAATTTTATTATTAAGACTTTTCTGGACAATGACTACCCTATTAATTTTATTTTTGAAACAATTAATTTACGGTTAAGATGTCTTTAAAACGTAAGACTCTTAAACAAATTCTTAAGAAAACTAACATCGACAATAAAACAACTTCGTGGTTTACTATCTCTTTTTTGTCTTGTATTTATAACAAATTTAAGAGCATTGTCAAAAAATCGCAATGTTAAATTGTCTTTCTTCAGTTTGAACAAACTTGACAGAATTATTAAAGCGCAGAAAGACGTTCTTTCTCATGATTCTGAGAAAAATATACAAAATTAAGTAAAAATTGCAATGCTTCTTATGTTGGACAGACAGGCCGAAAATCGAAGACTTAGAATTAATAAAAAATCGATAAAAAGAGCAAGGTGTCTGCCAACAACTTGTCTGCCATTTCTGAATAGATTATAGATTGTAATCCAAACATTTTGATTGGAGTAATACAAAAATTTTGGATAAGAGAGATATATTGGGAAAAAATTAGTATCTGAAATGCTTCATATTAAAATTCAGGAAAATGGCCTAAATTCGAAATCAGACACTGTGTTCTTACACGAACATAATCAATAAATTTCGATTGGAGTAATTTAAACGACTATCTAGATTATTTTTCAATCCGATGACTTTTGACAATTTTATTTGTTTCCTTCTTTAGAGTGTTTACTTTCCAATGTTCTCTTACCTCAGTTTAATTTCCAATGTTCTCTTACCTCAGTCGACTTTTCTTTGACACTACGAACGCTATGTCGCTTTTAAGAAATTATTTTATTTTATCTTTGTGATTTTAAATTATGTTTTATTATAATATTATGCAATTATGAGTTGCAATAGGTAAATCTCTTTACAGTTTTTGTTATCCTTTTTTTCACGTTCTTGTTAATGATTATGTTTGATTTAGCTCCCACTTAGCTTATCAACTAATTAACGGTTACTTACACCTCGGACATGGGAATATAGACTTACTTATTGCACACGTATTGCTACTACACTGGTGAATATGCGAATGTGAACAATTTTCCTATGATTGGAGACTGCTGAAGATGGCTTGAATATCGCCGAAAGTTCAATTATTTATTTTATTTTATGAAATAGATCAGTAGACATTGTCAAAATATATTTGTATACTATATGCACCAATTACTGCATTTTAAGGCTCTTAAGTGCCCGTTTTTTATTTTATGTTATTTGTTAATAATTTATTTATTTATATGAATATATATAATAGTTCAACATTTTAACATTCAGACTGTAATAGCGCTTCGTATTTAAAATTTATAACAAGAATTCCGCTTAATAATCCTTAAAAGTTAGTCATTTCAATAGCATATCGTTTCTAGCGATTGTGCTAATCGAACACCGTTGCGACAATTGTTAAGAGCACGGTACACCCAAGATACCGCATGAAACTCGTGGGTGACAGCCGCTCTGCCGGAGATATCCGAATTCCGTCGAACACCGTTTTCTCGCTCGTATTATTAACCAGCGGGAATCACCAAACAGTTTCTGGAACAATATGAGCGGAAATAACAATTAGCATAAAAGCCGCGATTTTTATCGCGCGCGCTTTCTTTTCCATACCGATCCTCTCTGATATCTTCCAGATCCGAATTCTCCGATCGCAATTACAAAGAGGTGGTAGAATGCAGTGCTTCATGCAGTGACGATGAGACGCGGTTACTTCTGGTTATTATGATTGATAAATTTGAGTTACTTATCATCCTCGCTAGATAGACCGCGCAGTCGTTTATTTTGCCGCAGTCCACAGCATGCGTCTGTAACTTTTCGCTCGTACTGAAGTAATGAAGACATCTGAAAAAAAACATAAATTATTATTATTGTTTATTAATAAGAAAGACAATTAGAATTTTTTTCTTATTATACTTATCAATCGCAGAAATATTTCTTGGTCTTTTTCCCAGTGTTATGTCTTGATTCTTTTCTTTCGTGAAGAAAATCTATTTTTCTCTCAAATGCGAATAACTTGCGATTATCTCCAGAACAGGGTAAGTAACATAGCGGATTGAATATCAATTTTTGATTATTATAAATAACTAAACTTCAATTAAAGAAAATAATTATTAGTGTTCGATTGAAAGTGCAGTGACTCACAGATAAGCCTGATCACATTTTCTGACTCACATATAAAACGAAAACAATTTTAATCACTCTTTGTTTCAAAATAATTAGGAAACCTTTGAAAAAAAGAGAGATGAATCACCATTCAAAGTCTAAGTATCAAATTGCATTCTGATATACACACGGCCCTTTGGAAAAGCGCAGTTATAGAAAATTTTTCGATCAGTCGGGTTTAATTGTTTCAACTGCGAAGTTCTCTGCTTCTCAGTATAATCCCAAAAATCAATAGTTTAAAAATCTAATAACGTTTAATAATAACGTTTAAAAATCTTTCACTTTTGGTTAAGAGGGACATCACTGAGACATCACCGTGGATTTCCGCTATAGTTCGCCACTACTTCCAGAAAATAGTAAGAACAAATTTTCTTCTTTCCTTTCTCGTGTTAATTTAGTTTTAAAGTATATGATCATCAATATTCTCTTGCTCTCTTATTTCTCCTCAATTTTTTTCCCTCTTTAATCGCAGGCACACCCAGCCTCTTTTCTCCTAATGAATTACTTAAGCGATAAAACGCTTCAGGTAATTCATCTCTTTCTTATTCAGTATTACTTAAGCGATAAAACGCTTCAAGTAATTCTTCTTTTCCTTATTAAAAGTTATTTAAGCGATAAAACGCCTTAAGTTAATTCGCAGTAATTCTCCCTAGAACCAAATCGTAACTCCTGGAAAATTTATTTCCCCCTCCCTTCTCTTTTGAATTATCTTCTCCCTCTACGTTCTTCTAACTATCCGGCATTGACAAAAGAAAATTTTAATAGATAGTTTAGCGAAATAAACACAGAGCAGGACGCAAGAAGTAGACCAAGCTCGAAAAACTTAGAAAGATTAGCATTTCGATTATTACGCGGATACAGACCGGGCAATTCATCTCTCCTCAAGCCCGTCGTCAATTTAGAAGGGTTCATTAGAAATATCAAGATCGTCTTCTGTGATAGACCTTATCTTTGATAATCCAATCAACAGTTCCTTCAGTAATACATTTTCGAAACCTTCTTTGGATTTTGAATTTTTGAATTTTTGAATTTTCTTCTCCCTCCTATTCTCCTACCCTTGATAATTTCCAAAACTTAGAATCTTCTGCTCCCTCTCATTCCCCAGTCCTTCCGAAAAACAACAAATCCTACAGATTCCAATCACTTGAATATCTCATCGAATCTATAAGAAGTTCCTCTCGCTTTTTTTTAATACACACTCACACAGAAATTTATATTTATCTCTAGCACTAATTTTTGTAAAATCACATGTATGACACATACAGTAATGTAGCTTATAAAGTGTATCCAGAACCATATCTATATATCTATATACAAATATCTAAACAAGGTTAACATTTAATGATATCACTCAAATTAAATAAACATATATATATTTTATATATATATATATATATTATATATATATATTATTTATATATATATATTTTATATATATATATATTAGGTGTACAACTTTGCTTCCGTCGTTTTTTTTCCGAAATTCGAGGCTTTATTGTAAAAAACTGGTTATACATTTATGA
>NW_012130093.1:2518734-2531656 GCF_000143395.1 Atta cephalotes | reverse complement strand
GTCTTTCAATGCTCGGCTCGAACGCATCAATTGCGTTCGATACCGATCGCCTGTGATTGTTTCAGTCGGTTTTAACAGTTCATAATACACTACGCCGAGCTAGTCCCACCAAATACAGAGCATGACCTTGGACGTCAAAATCACCGTTCTTGAAACGTTGAAACCACTCACGGTCTTTCACTAATAGCGGCCTCACCAAGTAAGTATTTGAGAGCATTTGATGAGCCTCAGCCGCAGATTTCTTCATATTGAAGTAAAAAATTAAAACCTCCCGCAAATGACGAGAATTTGGCTCGTAAATTGACATTTTCAATCGAGAATAACTTTATGATGCAGACATAAATCGACTAATGTTTCTATGGGGTTATGTTGACAGATGCCCAAGTTTATTGTATGACGTCTATGATCTATTTATTTCGACCACCACTTACCGCTAAAGCCATCTATAGGAAAACGGCGGAAGCAAAGTTGTACACCTAATATATATATATATTAGTGTGGGAAAAAGTTCGTGACGTTTTTCTCGTTACATCTAACGGGAAAAACGCCACGAACTTTTTCCCATACCTAATATATATATATAAATGATTGCTTAAATTTTATTTTGGCATCCTTCCGATTCGTTGCGTCTTGACAAAGATCTGGTCCAATCCCTGGTCAAAAGGATTAAGTTCGTTGATCTTGAAGTTCCTTGAAAAGAGGACCGAGAAGGTACAATCTCAGATTGGGTAGCATCGCGTATCGACATTAACCCACATCTGGGACCTAATCAAGTACTTCCGATTTGTGGCATTCGTCTCAGAGCGATAATCACAAGAGCGGTGTCAGTTTCGTCCTTCTTTCTCTCAGCCCCCTTCTAATTCTTTCTTCCTATTAAAGTAAAAGAATCTTGGGGCTGTAACACAAGTAATCTGCGATCTCACAAGACGCGACATTCTTGATCCACGCAAAATGCCCTTCGTTGCGTGGATCTTGTAGATACAGCATGTTCACGTGCTTCTCCCTCTTGTCGCCTGAATCGCAGGAAGATCCTGTCCATTTTCAATGCCGTATACGTTAATCGATACCGCGTTCAAATCTGGAAATGTCTTTTAAAGTCACCGGAAACTCGATACTTACGAGATTTACACTGTCGGATACGCATTCCCACTCCGCATTTTTTCTGCGGGGTATAGAACGGCGATCACTGAATAGGCAAAACATGCATTGTCCTTCGATTTCACACTAATCACTGCCCTCTTCAACATAATTTCCAGCGGCACTTCAATATGACATCCCGCGAAATTTAGTTTTTGTTTACGTTAACAGTCAAGTGAGGATGCCCATCCGCTGTCGCGTTCCTGAAATTTTTCGAGCGACGCCAACGTGGGCTCGATGACATGCTGATGACCATTTGCATAAATCGATGCGTATATCTTACTGTTTTAATTATGATTTTATTAGCGTTTATCGTTCATCGCAAACTCACGCGGTGTTCATTATAGTGTCTTTCTACAGCATAAAACTCGCTGTTTCGAACTCGCTTTATTACATTGCCAGTATTTAAATTGCCGCGACTCGATGTAGTTCACGTTGATCACCACACCGGTCGGAACACGATTCTCGAATGCGCCAAACAAGAGATCTTTTGTCGCGTACTCGCCAACGTGCACAAGCACTTCAATTGCGTCTTTGCATCCGCGAGTCGCGCAATCCTCGTCATCGCATATTGTCTATGTCCAACGGCGAGACGTGGACGCTTAGCGTCTGACAAAGTTCTTCGAGTCGCTCGATGCACTCGTCGCATCGTTGCAACCACGCGAAATAGAGTAGCGACCTGGCCGCACTGCTCCAACAGTTCGCGTTCCACTCGCTCATGGTTTTTCATGTCTTTTTTTCACAGTCATTAGATCACGTCGCATTCTTATAAGGAGCACTTAATAGTTTTTTACCAATGTGTCATCGATGTTCTGGCTGCAAAGCGTGGCTATCAATAAGGGGTAGATGATGAAATCATACTTTTCACAATTCTTTTTTTCAAGGTCGATCTTCGTTTAGAAAAATATCTTGGTCTTCTTTGTCCACGTTATAGTACTGCGACGCATTTTAGGGTGGGCGTGGGATTCGCGGCAGTGGCGCATTTTGAGGAGGGGGTGGGGCGGCGGTCCGCGGCAGGGTTCCCAATAATACGTAACACAACATGGCGGCATATACCATTAATATCAGTAAACACCAATAGCGACGGGATCTTTCCTGCACCTTCCTCCTCCCTGCGCCTACGACTACCTCCGCGCCCACGACTATCCCCGCGCCTCTCTTAGAGAACCGCAGTTAGAATCCCCCTATATATTATTTCTGACTAGAAGGATCTCATGATGAGATGAGCATAACGTATATATAGTTCTCGTCATTCTCGCGATCGAACTTGAGGTCATTTTGTTTATGCGTTAAACACGATCATCACAGTATGCTTATTTCTTTAACTACGATATCAACTGTTCGTAGAATTATTTTAAAATTTGAAGTTCGTACCATCGAGAAGAATTTTTTTCTCTAATATCGCTATTAATGCTTTGTATATGACGAATGATCGTTAATTTATCAATCAGCGTGTACGGAATATTGTAAAAAAAATAGAGAATATATTTGTTATCATTTTATTGTTATAAATTCTGCATACTTTATTGTTGTATTGCTCTGCTCGTTTTCCAAAATGTTTTCCCGGCCACGAATTGCCTCCTCTATTATTACTGTATCTGAGCAATTAGTTATCAGCGCTCTTGTGCCTAGCATCCAATTATGGGTATTGAGATTGAGAGCTTCTGAATTTGTGAGATTAGCTGCTGTATCTATTCTGAATATAAAATTGTTATTATTGACGAAAATTATAAAGAATATTAATCGTGTCTTACCGAGTTTGATTCAACCATTCCGAATTGATTTAAGATGTCAATGATATATCCCTTTTGATGTAGGATAATACTATTGCCTTCTCAACTGAACTCTATGCCCAAGCAATATTAGCAAAAGGCTTTGTCAAGATCCCTTCTTTTGAATTATTGTGATAGGTGTTCCTTGAGTTTATTTGTTCGATATTTTTCGAAGCTATTATTAAGTTATCGACATACACTGGTATTAAGATCAAGTATTCCTTCTTACTAATGAAATACAAACATGGGTCACTTGGTAAGAACAGTTCTATATTTTCTTAACATCCTGTTTAACGTATTAATTTCTTTCTGTTGACGAAAGCTAGTGACTTCTTCAAACAGCAGATTTTGTTTCCCGTATTTAGTTTCCGTAACATTTTTTCAATCTTTCTGTGCATTTCATTACCTTTTCCTTTTCAGAATTTTTAGGGATTCGAAAATGTGATCGGTTTCATGTATATTGTTTCTTGAATCACGCCATTTAAGTAAACTATTGTCACGTCGAATTAATAGATCGACATCCCCTGAACTGCGAGCGTCACTACTAGTTGAATTGAGCTCATGCTACTGAAGCAAAAGTTCAAAATGCACTCCTGGCCATTGAGTAGCTTTTGGCGATTATGCAATTTTTCCTTCTCTGAATCGTCCGTCGGAATTAAATTTATTTCTCAGTACCAAACGACTTCCAATTACATCAGCATTGTTGGAACATTCAACTATGTCCCATGTGTCAATGTAAATTTCATCTCTATGAACATTGCACCGAGCCAGTCGACGTTACCCCGGATAATGCTTCTCTGAAAAATCTTTGGAAAAAAAGTGCGTTTTCACGCTTCCACGATCCTCCGTGTATTTCAAGTGGAATCATTTCGGGGTTGTCCCTTGAGCTTGGTGTGTTCGATTCTTGATCTTTCAGAGGTCCTTCTGAAAGTATCTGACATCTTCTCGTTCGCGCGTTCATCTCTTGATTTTCCTTGGTAGGAGCTCTGATCCCTCTTTTGCTTGGTTTCCTTCGATGATTCAACCATTCGAATTTCGTTTGACTGAGGCTGTGAATTTAATTCGAAAGTTGTTTCGCTTCCGCTTGAGCGATTTTCGTCTTGAATGACATCCTCTGGAGTGTAATCCTGCAGTTAGAATTTTGGCATTTCTAAGAAGCTAACATCACGCTTCCAGGTTTCCTATTCAGCCAATAAACTTTGCATCTGAATTCTCTGATACGACTTACATATGGTTTCTTCCCGATCCAAGCTTCATACGGAGTCTTTCTATTTAAGCTGCTTATGATATATCGTTACTAATATAGTTGGCTATCGATATTACCTCGATCGAGAAGAATGATAGGCTCTATTGTATTAGAAAGCATCTAGCTATATCATTCAGACTTCGGTTCTTTCTTTTTGCAATATCGTTTTGTTCCGGATTACCAGGTATGTAAATATGAAACCGGAATTTACCAATAGATGGCCATAGCTGTCAATGTAGTTGCCGTCAGATGGTGCTATTGACGCCATTTCCTTGTTCTGACAAAGATTTTCAACTCACAACAATACAAGTTTCATACAACAGTGTAGTTTGTAATAGCGTTGTCGAATTTTGTGCCTGGAAACTACGATTTGCGGACAGCATTGATTTTCTGTTACCATTTGAAGAAAACTGCTGCAAAATCGAATGCTGAATGCAGAATGGAAGCTTACGATGAGCATGCTCTTGATAAATCACAGTGCTTTGAGTTTAAAAAATTCAAAAATGACGATTTTGAAAAACGAAGAACGTGGAAAACTACCGAAAAAGTTTGAACACAGCGAATTGCAAGCATTGTTGGATGAGGATGACGCTCAAACTCAACAACAACTCGCGGATCAATTGAATGTGACACAAGAAGCCGTCTCCATACGTTTGAAATCCATGGGAAAGATCCAAAGATGGGAAAATGAGTTCCACAACTGAATGAAAGACAGCAGGAAATCGAAAAACTACTTGCAAAATGCTGCTCGTCAGGTATAAAAGAAAGTCATTTCTCAATCGAATTGTGATTGGCGATGAAAAGTGAATATATTTTGAAAATCCTAAGCGTAAAAGATCATGGGTAACTCCAGGTGAGCCATCGACATCGACTGCAAGACCAAATTGCTATGGACGGAAGACAATGCTCTGTGTTTGGTAGGATCAGAAAGGTGTGATATATTATGAGCTATTAAAACCTGACGAAACCATTAATACTGAACGCTACCGATAACAAATGATCAATTTGAATCAAGCTTTGTGTGAAAAACGACCGGAATATCAAAAAAAGCAACACAAAGTGATTTTGCTTCATGATAATGCACCATCATACACAGCAAAATTGGTCAAGGAAACGATTGAGGCATTTGGTTGGGAAATACTTTCACATGCGGCTTACTCACCAGACTTGGCTCCGTCCGATTGTTACTTATTTGCATCGATGGGATGCACTTGCTCAGCAGCGCTTCACTTCTTACGAAGATATACGAAAATGGTTAGATGACTGGTTTGGCTCAAAAGAGCAACAATTTTTTTGGCGTGGCATTCACAAATTGTCAAACAGATGGAAAAAATGTATAGCTGCCGATGGGCAATACTTCGAATAAAATATTTTTTATCATTTTCATGCAATAAACATGTATTTTCTATTAAAAAATTCCGGTTTCCGGTTATTTATATACCTGATATGCTAATGATCTCGGATCTTCAGAGGATTATCAAATTCCTTAGCTTTGCACTTGCTGCCGTTATCGGACTTCAAAAACTTTATTTTTCTTTCCTTTTAATTCTTGGCCATATTCTTGAATTTCTTGAATTTTTCTAGGGCTTTTTTATTGGATTTTAGAAACGCACCTCACATCATTTCGTGCTGTCGTCAATGGATGTAATATAATACTTGGTTTTTCTATTCGATTCCATCCTCACATCAGATCACGTCCGAGTGTCATCAATTCAAGTAATTCCATCTTTCAATCAAACTTCTTCGGGAAAAAATCATACCATCTTTCCTTGATAACAAATGTCACACGTCATTTTCCAGATTGATCTCTATTTGTATTTCGTTAAGTTTCAACGGTATCGAAAAATTACGGATGTGTTCATATACGTCAATTTCGTCCTTTATGTAGATTGCATATTCCTTTACCTGCTTTAATTCGGATAGACTGATTGCCAAGATAATGTCCAACTTTGCTTTGTTGTCGTTCTTGATTCACGTATGTTGACTTTCCGAGTTGGCATCGTTCTTAATCAAAAGCGCTTCTATCTGCATCTTCCACGTATCATAATTCTCCTTATTGAGAGCCTCGATCCTCACTAAATTGATATTCATATCTTATTCTTTAACGTGATACATTTTTCTTATAATTCATTCCTTAACTTCTTGGTGATAGTTTGATTTCATTGAAATTGTTTGTATCTTCTTTTGCGCTTCCAAATTGGGCCCATAACATAAATCTTGGTTCATAGAAAAGGACGAATTAACAAACGGAACGATGTTTATTCATACACTAATGATAATACATTGCTTTGAGCCCTAATACTTTTCGACAGAACTCGCCGAGAACTGTCCAATCAAAACTATTTAGTATTCTTAAAAAATTTTCGAGTTGTGATTGGAATTCTAGACAATTCTCGACGAATTCTGTCGAAAAGTCAGAGCTCGAAGCAGACTAATGGTTTCTGAGATATCCTATATAGGAAAAGTCAAAAAATTTTTTGAAAATACTGAATAATTCTAATTGCACGGACGTAAGTAGTATTTGGTTGTCCGGAAAGTTCGTGCCGATTTTTATTAGGTGGCGTAAGGACAGGTTTGAATATATCAGAACGATCGAAAACAAATGACATGCGTACATATCGTCAAAGATGATACTTCAGGCATACTTGGAAAAAAATTTGGTTGCGATACGTTAATTTTTGTCAGTTTTATACCTTTGAATATGGAAGAAAACGAAGTGCATTTTAGGTATTTAATATTTTTCTTTTACCAGAAAGGCAAAAATGCCACACAAGCGGCAAACAAGATATGCGCTGTTTATGACGAAGATGCTGTAGCTGAAAGAACTGTGCGAAAAAACTGTGGTTTCCTAGGTTTAAAGTTGGTGATTTCAATCTTGAAGATCAAGAACGCCCGGATAGGCTCTCCACCACAGATGAAGATCAGATTAAAATACTGATCGAGAATAATCTCTATACGACATAAATTAGCAAAAATGTTGAATATCAAAATCATGTCAAAATCCACCATCCACGAGCATTTTGTGAAGCTTGGCTATATACCCGGTTTTGATGTATGGGTTCCCCACGATTTAACGGAGAAAAATCTGATGGATCGCACTTCCATTTGCGACTCGCTCTATAAACGCAACGAGGAGACATTTTTGAAGCAAGTAGTGACGGGGGATGAAAAATGGATCATTTACAATAATGTTGAGTGAAAAAGATCTTGGGGAATGAACCACCTTTAGCCATCCCAAAAACTGGTCTTCATCCAAAGAAGATCATGCTCTGTGTCTGATGGGATTGGAAAGGGATTCTGTATTATGAGCTTTTACCAAACAACGAGACGATAAATTCAAAGTATCGTTCTCCAGTATTGTTCCCAATTAGACGAATTGAAGACAGCAATTGAACAAAAACATCCAGAAATAACGAATCGGAAGGGCGTCGTGTTTCATCAGGACAATGCGCGGCCTCATGTATCTTTGATAACTCGACAAAAGTTGTTGGAGCTCGGTTGGAATGTTCTATCCCAGCCACCATATTCACCAGACCTCGCGCCCTCTGATTTCCACCTATTTCGATCATTACAAAATTCTCTTAATGGAAAAAGCTTCAACCCTTTGGTCGAGATAAAAAATCACTTAGAAAAATTTTTTGCTGAAAAACCTGAGAGATTCTGGAAGGACGGAATTTTCAAGTTGCCTGAAAGATGGAGAAAGATTGTAGAACAGAATGGTACCTATATAATTTAATAAATGTATACTAAAATTTAAATCTTCTGTATTTTAATTTTCCTTCAAAATCGGCACGAACTTTCCGGACAACCCAATATAATAACAGATTCTAAGCCAAGGAGATAGAGGCGAGCGTGGGGCGCGGGGTATTCGTGGGTGCGGGAGAGAAGGTATGGGGATATTCGTAGACACAGGGAAAGGAGGGAAAGACGTGGCAAGATCCCGGCGGTATCGACGTTTATGTAAACACCAGTACCAATACATGCCGCATATTGTGATATTACATATTATTAGAACTCTACTGCGGGCCACCGCCCCCCACAGTCGCTGCCACCGCGGGCGGCCGCCGCCGCCGCCGCAGACCCGCACATTCATTTTTATTGAAATCAATCCAGATTCAAGTAGTCGTACAGACATTTCGAATTCAGATAAAGTTTCGCATTGATTAATTTACATCTATTTACTGATTCGAATTGACTTATATCCTCGAACATGATGTTTTTCGACCTGTTTACAAAGCAAAGATGACGTAGCACGGCTTCTCGAGATGAGTAGCCATCTTGATTTGCAAGAGCAGAAACTCGTACAGATCCCTCAAGCGAAAAGCCATGCTCAGATGCGTCCGCTCTCCAAAGTAGCATCGTAAGCTTATTTATCTCATTCAATATGTGCGATATTTCCCATTGTACTTTGAATAATTCGAGTATCTTTGTCGCCGGATCTCCCCCCTTCCTCCCGTTAGGCAATTGTTGTCGTTGCGCGTTCGTAAAAATTAACTAGTGACAAGCGTTTGTAATTTTCATAGAATCCCAGTATGTAGAGCGGTACACAAAAATTGAATCCAGCGGCAATAGTCTGCGCTTCCCAACCGGTATTCCACATCTTCTGTCAGACGAAACTATTACATAATTTTGGAGCGTGCTAGTTATGCCTACGTTTCTGTTACAGTCAATCTCCACATCGATGAGTTCCTATCGAATATGAACGTGACGTAATTATTTCCCAATGTTATGTTAGCGCTCTCGACCACTCTATTCTTCGTCAGTTTTTCCTCGTACAGAAAGCTTTCATATGGCAGTGTGTACAGATCCTGTTGCTGTATGGGTTATCTCGTCGTTGTACCCGTGTTGGCGAAATATATATTGTGTTGGCGAACGGATTGTACGTATGAGTATCAATATTATGACAATGCTATCGAAGATCGGCTCATCTTTAATGTTTAGGATAGCAGTCATTTCGAATGTTGCGCACTATGAATCCCAAAGATTGTAAAAATTTATTTAATGTTCGATGGGCTGAGCTCTTTCTTGATGATGCAGCTAGATGAACGAGTGTTATTGAGCGATGTCACTGATCATGTAAAGAATTCATTATCTCTCTGCGTGTGTTCCGTTCAATACGAGCATCTCACGCTCGCGTTATCGTTGTGGCTGTCGCATATGTCAACAATCTGATGGTGATTTCCTCTCCGAAAATTGAGCAATCATCCGTTCTGATAGATGACGTTTATCGTTATCCGTAATACTTCATGCAGTGATCGGCAAATAAATGATCTGCGCGGGCCTTTCCGATATCTTATATCTCGGCACGTTCGGTGAAAATTCATGCATCGTGTGCGCGCTTTTATTGTTGTTGTACGCGCTCGCAGTCACGTTACATTCTACGCGGATAATTTACGTTCATTATATTGATCGACACATCCGATTCGTGCTATCTTCGCGATCGCAGTATACGCTTCGACGAGAATCCCAGCAACGATCCAATGCTGTTGGGTTTGTCAAAGTTTGTTCTGTATACACATCTAATCTCACATCTCATTGTATTGTAGTTTGCGCTGAACGTAATCAGGTATTCTTCACCATCATCATTACCAGTGTTATTGTTGCTATTGTCACTACGCACTACGTCAATAGTTTCAAGCGGTCACAGCGCGAACGTTTTCGTAAAATCGCGCGTTTCGAAAATTCATTTATGTCTCCCACTTCGTACGAACCCTCGGGAATTGTAATTTCCGCATCTTTGGCGAAATAAAATTTATTGTTCGATTCGTTCACGTTCGATATCATGTGATAATTCTTAAAAATCGCCAAACCGATCTCATAATCGCCATCTCAAATCTATGGCGGGAAAGTAATTCGCCGCGAAGACGATGTTCTTCCCGTTCAGTAAACATCAACGATATTACGGGAAAAACGTTCGACCTGAAGAAGTCTGATAGGCAATTGTCTCTATCGTTGTAGTAGCATTCTCGAAATATCGCACCAGTTCCTTAGGCGATGGAAGATTATTGAAATTGTGTCAAAATATACGATGCGATTATTCCTCTTATTCCTCTAGCGTACGCTATCTAGTGAGTACAGGCTTCATCGAATTGTCCAGATTCATGGTATCCCTTCGTTTCGGCACGCGCCGCTCGTCGGTAACGTCTTATGATGAAAACGTTTCTAAAGCATGGTACGCGCATATGTCTCGCGTGCTCGTTCAATTGATAATTGCGCATATTGATAGTTGCGCTAGATGGCATTTTTATCGTCTCTTCGACGTTTTTTTTCTTTGCAGCTAAGTCCTGTTCGCGTTTGTACGGCTGAGATGCAGTCCGCGTCCGTATTTGTACGGAAGGAAATACTTTCGTGGCTTTGTTCGCGATCGTGAAGTTGCAGCTCTTCGAACTGACGTGACGCTTCGCGCGGCTTTGTTGTTGTTTACCGCTTTCGCCACACTGGCCGCTTCGCCAATCAAAGCGCGCCCAACATTGGCAGAAACGGTAACTCGCTGCCATTTCGTTCGGAAATATCGGCTTTTTCATCGCCTTTTTCCTCGTTGTTTTCTTCTTCTTCAATTTTATGACAATGCCGATCTTGATTTTGGCACTTTCATCGCTACTCAGATGGTAGACTCAGCGGCGATTTTCTCATTCAGAGCCGAATCTCTTGCGACGACGCGTCCTAGCGCTTTATCGGCGAGTACCTTGTTCTCTGCGTATCTATCAGTGAGATTGCTCCTAAAAAATGCAATGTCGTATTCTCGGCACGCCGCGTCCAGCCCAAGATTTATGCCCGCGTCCAGCCCCCAGATTTATGCCCGCATCACCTCTGATAAATCGCTTCATAAGCCGATTGCTCTGGCTGCAAAATTGGTAGCCCGGAATATGTAACTCGAAAGGAAGCGCATTTATCGCTCGATTCAGCAGACTGCCTCGCGACGCCGACATTCGCTACAGTCCTTTATCTGAGGTGCGGGACGGTCGATGTGCATCCGCTGCCACGGCTGGTTGTAGTATTCGTCGCAACGACGATAGGTTCGAATCACTTCCGACCGAATAAACCTCCACTGTGTTCTGGAAGCTTATCCCAGACGTGTTCGATGTAGTCATCATACACGCGAAAGAGTACGACCTCTGGTTTGTTCTGCAACTGCTCAAGTCTCCAAATATTAAGGATGGCAGCGCGATTTATTAGATACATTTTGCTACTGCGCGATTCGCGCGCCTTTAAATAGTCGTCGAGAACGCGTAGCCTTTAGCGCGAGTATGAAATTTGTGCGGCAACCGTTGACGATACGAATCACAAACTGTGATGCGAAATTGCGAATAATGGGAGGCAGCGCGAGCACGGCGAAATGCTGTCGAGCATTATATGCGCGATCATTTGCGGCCCATCGAATTGCGATAAAATCAACGTTTTCATAAGCTTGCTCGAGAACATGACAACGGCGTTTCAAAAACGTGTACGATTACTCGAAATGCAAGAGCCAAAGTATTGCTATCTCGAAAATTTACTTGTACTTGTTCATATCGTCTTCCATGTAGAGATCGGAAATTCTCTTGAAAATTAATTCATAAAGACTGGCCGTATCGTCGATAATTATGTTGTCCGCATCATCCACGTCGAAACATTTATTGCCAAACATCAATTCATTCATGTGTAGGTAAACGTTGTATACATAATTTATACCGCTCTTTTGTTTATCTTGCGCTCATCTCGGACAGCCTCGACGTACTTTTGGCCCAAGGCGGCTTGCATCTAGCGTCGATATGCTTGTTGAACGCGGGGTGAAGATTATCGGCTGAACACAATTGTGTGATCGATAATCGGATTTATGCGGAACGCTCGAACATCTTACTTGCTTCCTCTCCTCCTCCTCCTTCTTCCTCTCCTGCTTGAGGACGCTGCATTATTGTCACGCAACTATCTTTTTATCGCGCGCACGCCAGAACTGTCAACGATCTGTCGCAGCGGCAGTTTTGATAATAGGCCTAAAGTGCCTGTTCAACGCCATGTCCTTCTCGATTCGGTTTTCAAAGCGTGATGTTTCTTGCGAATCGACTCGTTCGTCTTCTCTCTCGTAATTTTTTCATGCTCGCACATCAGCCGTGTTCGCCTCTGGCGGAGTATCGACAATGATTGACCACGTTATGATATCGCGAACTCATTAAATCCTTTTTTTTAATTTCCCATCTTTAAGCATACTGTCCTTATCTACACTAGAAATCCATATCTTTCATCAATATAGTCGCGATACAATAAACAAAATTCATCGTACCAATATTCATTGACATGTGATCATTCTAAATGATGTGACGTGTTTCAAGTTGATATCATTCTCTTTGAACAGAATCAGCAGGTTTGCGTTATCGCGTATCAGATGTTTAATTATCCTCGCGTATGACAGAGATAGATGTAGTCGACATTTGCGCGGCGGTCCATCGAAAAGTATTCTCTCACCTGCTTGTCGCATGCCACGTCATCAGAGATAAAAATAAAATTTGGGCGCGGATCGCTCGGTGGAACGACATCGCTGTTGTTGGAGAACGTAAAGTAACCGATTTCGATAGACATAAATAAATTTTTGTGATACCGATACTTTGGCTTTTGCAACGATTTCGAGTAGATGTACACGTTCTCGAAATGTCGCTTGGGAGTAAGTATACTAGGTCGGTTCTGGATCAATTCATGTTAGTGCGTATACGTATGTGCGTGCATGCGTGTGTGAGAGAGAGAGAGAGAGAGAGAGAGAGAGAGAGAGAGAGAGAGAGAGAGAGAGAGAGAG